>NW_020955604.1:265518-460321 GCF_003031625.1 Empidonax traillii | reverse complement strand
TTCACCTTTCTCCATCTGGACTCGTATGCTGTGCTGCACTTTCCATGTTGGAAATAATAGGACCACGTTTAACAGTATGGTTTTAGGCATATGTGAAAACCATGGGCAACTCTCCAGGTACTTGGAATATTTCAGTGACAGAGCACTTGCTTAGACAGACAGTTAAACAGATTTCAAAAGCAAGGCCTCCAAGATGTGTCTTTTATAATACGTTGCTGCTTTTTAACAGCTTGTTGGTGATGGATTTTTAAACCTGAAGCATATGAATAATGCAAATAAGAAAATGTTGCACAGTAATGTTGATTCAGGAACACTTTATATGCTCATTAGCTGTGTACATTATAATTGAACTCTATTACATGTGACAGCCACAGGAATGCCAAATGAATATATTATGATAAACACTGTTACAATGAATACCAAATGAATTTTTAGTGACTGTACACTTCCCATTTTCCCATTGATTGCACGGCATGCAAAGTTTTGGTTCTTTTTAAAAATAGGATTTGAAGCAGTGATATGAGAGGCTTATTGTATTGTTAAATAGAACATGCTTAGCTGGTGCTAAGTCATTTTCCAAGGCTCCATGACAGTTTTGTTGACTGTTTAAAACAAGCAGCAGGTAAAGAAACTGTTTTCCTAGAAACTGAAAATGAGTGAGGGATTATTCATTTGCACCCCTTGTAAGATTCACTCAGCAGTGATCCACGGATACTAACCAGCCATCACAAGGGAAGGGAAATGGGGAGGACTGCTAAAGCAATGTCATTTTTCATTTTTCATTTCAAACTGTGGCTCTGGAGTGACGGAAAAATAGAATTTAAAAGTTTTATTGTTGTCATGGTTGGATTAAATACTACTTGAATAAACAAACAAAATGTTCACACTTTAAACACAAGCTTTGTTCTTTATTCAAGTGAGCAATGCTTCCACCAGGTTTCTTAGCCTTCAGGCACTATTTATCTGCAGGAAGCAGTTGTCATTAATGGTACCTTGCATGCATAGTAATTTATTTTATAAATGGCCCTACAGAAATGAATGGACCTACATGGGGAAGTGTTTACTCATGACTGAATAGTTCAGTAACTATGCTGAAACACCATCCCATCTCACAGAAACCCCTTGGTGCAAAGGGTAAAGCCTCTTCTCAGACTTCAGATGTTTTTCTGTAAAACTAAAGATATTTTTCTGCAAAACAGAAAGGGCCTGAAGGATACAACGTGGGGAAGTTAACACATGGACACACTAATGTAAAGTCATTTGTAGTGTGTTTTACTACACTATGTGTCCTGGGAGTTACATGCCTGTGGACTAGTTGATCTCTTCTGACATGGGTTCTATGAACTTCAGGTAAAAGAACAGAGATTTGCTCCCGAGTTCAGTAACATCAAGCTGTCACTCCTTCTCTTGTATTTCTCTTGGAATTCATTCTCTAAATTCGTATAAAAGTTTATAGTCTTTGCCTGTTTACATTTATTGCAAGAGACTATAAAAATAAAATTATATGGGCAAGAATAAGCAGGTTGCTAGCCAGGTATTCAGTGAGAAACTGCTGTAAATTAGGAAGAAAGTCATGTTCCATAAATAACTGACTAACTGCAGGGAACAACAATGCAGCACCTCATGGCAGGAGCAGAAATGTGTGGTGCTAATGAGAGAGGAAACAACTACTGGGGTTCTCAGGCAAAAGGAATGAAAGGTCAGACCTGACCACTCCTGTGCATTCTCCTTTCCTCCCCTGTTTTTCCCTTCCTCCTGCAGACTAGCTCAGGGGTTCTCCTGAGGTACAAAACACTAAGGTGGGTTGGAATGAAGGCAATTTTTACCCACAGATGTTTTGACAGTGGGTGAATTTTAACCCCAAAGGAAAGAAACACTTTGTGTTTCAGCCTGTGTGGCTTTCAAAGTGTAACATTTCTCTCTTTTTGCCCTCACTTCCCTTGATACGCTACCCTGAATTGCATCTCCAGTGTGATATTACTTTGATAGCTTTTCTGCTTTTCTCATTCCCCTATGGTATTAAACTCTCTCTCAAAGAGGTTTTCCATCATCCAAAATACTAATTTTCTGATGTTTTCTCTCCATGGCCAATGAAAGCTATTTAAGGCCTCACATTAGGTTTTTTCTCAGAAACCTGAAGAACTTCTGTTCCCTCAATAAAGTTTGAAGGAAGTTTCATCCAAACAGGAATATTCATTACATGGATGGGTCCAATTGAGTCTGGATCACAGGAATTAAATGAGTAGACCCAAAGCAGGAGGTACCGTTGGTATTATTTGATGGTTGGACTTGATGATCTTTTCCAGTCTTAGTGATTCTGTGATTCGTGTGATCTGACAGAAGAACACAGAAGAAAATCTTAGTCTTATTTTAACTTCCATCAGATAGCACATGTTGACTGCAGATTAAGGTTTTTTTGCAAAGGAACTAGTCTGAGCAAGCTGTCTGAACAGCAACACTGAGACAGACAGGTGGACAGACCTTACAGAACTGTTTTACAAAGGTGAGGGCTTGAGGTGCAAGCACCTTCCATAATGTCACCAAAACTGCCACTGAGCCAAATCCTGCCCTTCCCCAACACACTGTCCAGTTTCTAATGCCTAAAATCACCGCTCCTCTCTTATACCAACTCCAGACATTTTCCTAACACAGTTTAATTTAATCTCTGCTCTACACTGCAGTGTTTGGGACTCTGCAATTATGGGTGGGCCCTAGGGTATGTGAAAGGTTCATAACCTTGGTAAATTTGGAAAGAGCAACATTTATTTATACACACACCAGCAAGTGCTTGTAAACTTCCCCTGCAGAGTTATTTTCGTCTGCTAGCACAAATTTGTTCAGCTGTGGAGAGATATTTTGGTGAGCTGAGAGGAGGATGCTTTTCTGGGATGGAGCAACGCAGGCACAGACCAGTGGGCTTCCCACTTTGAGGGCTTCTAGGGACAGGTGACTGCCCGGCATCAGCAGGGCTCCTCTCTCAGGTCTGGATTTGGAGCTGCTCAGTGAATGCCAGCGGTGCAGCCCTGAGAGAAGCACAGCATGTAAAAGATTGGCACTTTATTTTCTCTTTTGGTTTTGTTTTGATCAAGGGATGCAGCAATTAAAAGATCAGCAGAGCTACGCTGAAGTTTCAAGGTTTTATGTTGCACTCACTTCCCCAGACAGCACGCTCATGCCTTTACAGGGGCCTGTAAATACTTAACAAAGCTTTTAGGGTTGTTTTCCACTTCTCTTCTATACCATGTGCTCTTACTGTGCTCTTTAACTTTCTAAAGTTATTTAAAATACCATTATTTAAAATACCTTTGGTTTGGACATCTTATTAGGTCTCCATTAATAATATCCATTTCATCTCCATTGGTAATATCTTTTTCATATTTCAGGTTTTTCTCTTAAAATGTGATGGTTTTTCACTCTGTGGTGAACCTGTATGTCTCCAGGTGGACAAAAAGAGATCTAAATAAACCAGGCAGACAAGTCTGGAGTATTCTTTGTTTTATCAAATGGTGCTATTGGTTTGCTGATTTTTTTTTTTTTCCCAAGAAATAAGTAACCAGCTCTACTATCATGATTTGCAATATTGATTCAGATATAGCAACCCTGTTAATCTCTAAATTTCATGCTAGGATTTTTTCTGTTAGTGTACATAGAAGGAACTTAATTTGCACATTTTCACTATGTCATATAGACATTACGAGAGATTTTAACTTAGAATGTACAATAATATCCACTTAAACTTGTAGATAAATGTTTGTGAAACCTTCTGAGACTGCGTTTTTCAACATTCCTCCTGTGTGTCAATTATTTCTCGATTAAATATGTTAAAAAGCATATAAACTGCTTTTGAGAATGATGTAGAAGAGAAATGTGTGTTGCTACATGCAAAATAAATACCTTCTCTGCATCCCAGGTTAAAAGTGTGAGGAGAAGGAGGAGACCACTCTGTTCTTCTTTGAAGCTCAGGAGTTATCGTGGCTTTCTGTGCAAGGGGTGAGTGAGCTCTGGGGAACAAATAAGAACCCGCTTTGTGCAGGCAAGTGGCAAGAGATGGATGAAGATGAAGAATGAGCAGAAGCATAATTCCTCAGCGTACCTGACGGCACGATGACATTGATGTTTCTGGGCTCGTAGATCACCCCAGGTGCAGACATATGTCACTTCATTTCCATCCAGTGCAACGGAGAGTCCGCCAGGGATATGATGATTTTTTTAAGTCACTATCTCTCAGCTGGGTTGCTTTGGGGGCAATGCAATTACATGCTTTTCTGTATGTGGGCTTGATAGCAAACTGACACTCCTGCCTCCAGCTAAAGGGGAGATCAGTTAAGGATGACAGTGTTGCATCATCAGTCCTGCATCTTGCCTGAGCTGTGGGGCTGTATCAGCTTCACCCCTGCTGGAGTGGAGTCTGTGAGCCTCTGTGGCTAACACTGACTTTGTCAAACTGATGCAACGCAGACAGGGGAGGTTTAGATTGGATATTGGGAAAAATTTCTTCAGTGAAAGGGTGGTCAAACCTTGAAACAGGTTGACATTTCACTGGGGAAGGGGTGAAATCACCATCCCTGGAAGCTGGGTTTGATCTTAGAGGTCTTTTACAACCTTAATGATTCTGTGAAATACCTAGCACCTCCTGCAAGGCTTAAATTGAGATTTTTCCCTCTGTATCACAACTATGCAGATCAAGTCTGTTCTTTCCAAATGTGGCAGACGAAAGTCTTGTCTAGATACTGAACACAAAGCTGTTGACAAGTAAGAAGGGCAGGCTGAATTTCAGATACTCTTCTATTATACATATTAAATGTTCCCTGTGTTCCAAGGTCTGACCTTGTGTTTCTTTCTCCCATATTTTTTTTTCCCCCCTGATGGACCCATGTGGCACTATGCCCAGGGACAACACACATGACTAAAAGCTGTGGACTGTATTTTTTGTGACATGGTGTGATGTTGCCAGTAGCCCACATCAACACATACAAGAAATGGAAAATCCTGTGGTATAATGAGAATTGAATTTTCACAGTGAGTCAACAAATCTAAGTAAGATCTCAATTACCTGCACAAAATGTGCTCTTGTTGATGTTATCTGGAACATGCATTTTATTGCCTTGCAGACATCCGAAATGCATTCGGTTTTCGACAACTTTAGGCTTTGATATGGCATAATGGCTTAGTTTTGTAACAACAAGATGAAATATTGACTGTCATGAAATTGACTGTCAAACTGAACTTTGTGGGGTTTCTTTTGCTTGGAAATTAAAGCTGTCTTCTCATTTTCAGCTCTGCATACAATACCTGTGTTTTGAGAAATACATCGTTTGAAGACTGTCTGTGTACTGCAACGCGAAAAAGACTGCTCCTATTTACTGTGATTAAATTTAGGACTAAAAAGCCACAAGTGAAAGCCCTGTGGTACAGTTGGCTTACCTTCATTTCTTCCACCTGTGATGTCTGCACAAAAAGAAAGTGGAATAAAGTATAATTTTAAAATAATCTAACCATATTAAAACAGACAACAGCACTGATTACGTAATAGAAATGGAAGTTTCACTTTTTTGGAGGAACAATCACCAAATAAAAATGTCATTCTTTCTCCCTGAAATGAACTTGATTCGCATTGCGTATCATTTCCACACAGTTATGTTTAATACAAATATAGGCCCAGCTTGATCGGTAGACCCTTAAAGAGGGCTACAATTTCAGTCCATAGCAGTGTAAGACTTATATGATATGACTTGTGTGATAAGACAGTGTATCAAATACAGTAGGACTTTCAAGTCCACTGCTTCAGGAGGATGTTTATAAAAGGCATCAGAAATATATAGGGTTTTTGAGCAGTGTTTTAACATTAATTTCTATACCCCTGTGCATCCCTTCTCTGTAACATTAGAAATAAATGTATCTTCTTCACAGTCGCTTGACTATGCCAGTGTATCAAGGAGCATCATCTAGATAGGGAGTAAAGCCAATGGAGGAGGGGAACTTCTGTTGTTTACTTCAGGTTTAGCCTGGGACCAACATATTTTTTTCTTCTACAACGCTGTCTGGTTTGATCTGTATAGTTTTCAGAGATTAGGAAGAGCATAAGTACTTGTGCTTCAGCAAGCTGGCAGGTCCCTGGCTCGTGGTGTTAATCATGGATAGTTCTTTAGCACTACACCACAATTTTCCAAAGCAGGTTTCTTGAGCAGATATAACAAACTGTAAAAAGATGCAGAAACATATGGCAATCTTCTCAAAAGCCTACACTTACAGTTACCAGAGGACAGACACTTTTAGAGGAGGAGATACTGAGAGGCAATGGTTTATTGCACATCATCAGCTTGAGCCATCTCAATTTTTCCGCAGTAGGAAATCTGATCTGGAGCATATGGTGAGTTCACATGCAAAAGCACGATAGACTTAAAATGGCAGTTCTTAATTAGCACCTTATTAGTGTTCAGGTGCTGGCCGTGTTTAGCAACAGCATGAAGTATGTGGACTAGATTTTTGCATTCAGAATGGAATTACACCAGTTTAAACACATTTTGCCACCTAAATTGGGATTGATCTTAAAGACAGCAGAGGATAGGATGGAACTTCTACAACACTAAATTACATTATGCTTTTGAAATCCTTGAACTTTCATTTGGACTACTGGAAACTGAAACAAAAATCTATGGTAATGTGCTACAAGTGTTCCACAGGCTGCACTTTCTTTTTTCCACGTGCAGCTTTTAAACAAAATATCTAAACTTGCCAGAAGTTTGACAGAGATAATTGCAACACTGTTGCCAAGAGTTCTCTGCAAGCAAATCTGTATTCCGTTTACACACAGTAGCAGTTACTGAGTAAAACAAGAAAATTACTTCTTCTAGTTGCTTGAAATATTTTTTTCAAATGTTGACTTTGTCAAAGAAAATATTGGGTTACTTATGATTTAGACCTGTCATATGTACATCACAGATTAAGAATTACACGGTGAGTAGGGATGGAGGAAAAGCTATACAGAAAGTGCCCTGAAACACCAGATGGGTAGTATTTTTATTAATAAAAAAGTCTTGGTTTGCCTGAATGGTTTACCTGCTAGCTGTCTCTAAACTGCTCATCTAAACCATTTCACCAGGTACACTCTAGCTTTTCATTTGACACTTAAAAAATTATTTAAAAAAATCACTGTTAAAAAAATTGTTGTAAACAAAAGCAGTGGGAGACCAGTCTGTCCAGCAGCAGGTAAGAAGTGCACAAAATCTCCTGTGTAGTAACCACCTTGGGAGACTAGTTCTACCAGAAAACAGAAAATTACATTCTTGCTGAGTGAGAGTGTTACACACAAACTATCAACACACTAACGGTTTTGGGCAGTTGCCTGTCCATTTAAACCTAAGCCCCCAACTATTCACACTCTTTTGCTTAGCCAAAATGTCTGCAATTATTCAGGGTGGGGGTGGGTTGCATTTCTACCAAGTAGTAATGAGAAGAGTCATTAGTTGCAAACCTTATAGGTGATTTTTTGGGAAACAAAGGATGATGTAAAACACTTGGGCTCCCTGGAAACCAAGCCCACCCATTTGTTATTGGCACTTCTGCTGAGTGCTGGTTGATCTGGATGAGAAACAAAAGCTGATGGGGCAAGACAGAAAAAAGAATGCACATATAAAAGCCAGCAGAAGCTGCAAGTTCTTCTTTGACTAATACCTGGTTTCCACTGATATGCATATGGTAAAATACACTGACAGAGTGAACAAACACCCAACAAGCATAAAGCCAGTTCTTTGGTTAGCAGTGACATGAGGTCAGATGTTTTCGGGAGTTAGCTACAGGCAAAGTAAGTGAATTTTCAGAAACATATAACATGAAGAAAGGTACGAGATCAAATCAATACTATTAGTCTTTCTAACTTGTTTAATGTCTGGAACAGTGAAAATAAAGCTGAAAAAAACCCACCTGTCATAAATTATGTGTCTGGTTATTGGAGTTTTCTTTCTTCTGTGGTCAAATTCATCTGAATAAGTGCTACCTGGTTTTTTTTGTTCTGCTTTGTTTTGTTTGGTGGTTTTTTTTTAATTTTTTTTTTGATTTTGCTTTTCTTTTTTTTTTTTTTTTTTTTTTTTTTTTTTTTTTTTTTTTTTTTTTTTTTTTTTTTTTTTTTTTTTTTTTTTTTTTTTTTTTTTTTTTTTTTTTTTTTTTTTTTTTTTTTTGGGGGGGTGGGGTTTTGATTGGTTGATTTTTTGTTTGTTTGTTTGTTTGTTTTCAGAGGGGAAATATTCGTGGACATTGACAATTTTTTTAAAAAATTCTGTGGGTGGCTATAAATAGTCATGTTCAGATTTGAAATTCCTGGGATTTTTTCGTCGTTTGTTGGTTTCTGCTGGGTTGTTTTTTGTTTTGGTTTTTGCATTTTGTTTCTTTGGGTTTTTGTTGTTTTGGTTTCATTTGGTTAGGATTTTGGGTTTGTTTTTTTTTTTTGGTTGGGTTTTTCGAGAGGGTTTTTTGGTGAAAACAGTGGTCATGTAATATCACTTAAGTTCCTTAAATGAATAAATTTAGGGAACATGAGCACTTCTAGCACAAGCTATTGTTGAAAATGGATGCTTGAGTAAGCAAAGAGAGTTTTATAAAGATGAACTGATTAAAAAAAAAAAAAAAGTCTTATTACATTTAGAGGTTTGAATTTACCAAAAATGAACACAGAGGTTGCATGTTTTTTCATTAGTTTCAATAAATAGTAGTGTGCCTAAGCAAATTAGTTAAAGCTGTTTAGAGAACTAAATATGACTGTGGGAGGATAATTTTAGCGTCTAATCTCATACAGTCATGCCAAGATAATTTTATTCTCCCTTTTCCTTTTTTAACTCAATGCCTTTATATAAAGCCAAGATAATTTGCTCTTCCTCTTTATAAATATATATCTGTAGAAAGTGAGAGATATATATGTGTGTATACATATATGTAGAAATATTTATAAAGATGTATACCATCATCTGTAATATTAAAATACAGCATAAATTATACATATTGATTGGGAGGGAGGAAACAAAAATAAATGTGAGTTTGAGCTGTGGATTTGTTGTGTATTTGGTAACACCTCCAACTTTCTACCAGTGTGTTTTAACATATTTAAGGAATAAACCAAAATAAATCAGTTATATGTTCTGACTTGGATAGTCATAAAATATGCATTGATATGTTCTCTGTTTGAGTAACTTATGTTGTATTATTTGTGCTATGACAGAATCTAAAGTATGTTTTGTTTTGGTTTAAATTTCAAGGCTCTATGATGGTAAACATTGCCTCTATGCCATATGGGAGAAGCGAGGATAATCTATGCCCTATGAGTAGGAAAGAAATGAATTATAATGTTTTTTCATGAGCATTCTCAATCGTCAGACCCTGCCATTTATCAGATATGTGGTCTGAAAAGCAGAAGAAGATATAAAGAGTAGGATTTCCTAAAAATTATTTTGGTATAATTTTTTTTCCAGATAAAAATAGGTGAAAATAAAAATATTTGCTATTTTCTCTGGAAGACTTATCTGAATTTTTTCATTTTTTTGTTCTCCGCCCCTCAAAAATAAGAATTATCACTTCTGTTATTGTTGTTAGAAGATAATCATACAGGAACCATAAACACAAAAGTCTGTCTAAGGAGGTAGTCTTCAATGATCATTACTTTCTTGCTAAATAGGGGGATAGTGACTTTGAGCATAAGCTGAAGCATGAGAGTACGCTATACCAAAGCAGGCTGTAGAAAGGAAGAAATTACCATCAGAAAACTTCATTTTACAGCACAGGCTGCACATTTTGATGTTTCTTTCCAATGAACTTATAGGCAAATATTTTCTTTGTTTAAGCATCTCTGTCAGAAACCATTGCTACCATAGGGAGGCAATTGTTTGATTGGACTTCATAAGAAAAAGATAGTATTGCAGCTTTATTTTTAATAGTGACATCCTGTTATTTACTTAATACTGTTTTATGTGGAAAAAAGCTTTTTTCTTCTGGGTGTTGTCAAGGGTTGCTATTCTCAGAAGGTGAGTATAAAGCCTCATGGACATTTAGCCTTGAAGACTGGCTGCTTTATAGCATTTAATCAGGGTAGCAGCAAAACTGGCTGTGAGGCTGATCTTGAAGTATCTACAGACACAGCAAAACAAGTTAAGGACAAACGAAGGTCTGGTCAAGTACAGCTTCACCCTCTGCTCTGGAGTTTTCTTTCTTTCATCAACTGAAGTCAAACACAGAGACTTTTTTGAATATTTTGCTTAGATTGAGTTTTGCTGAATCATCTCTTTGCACAACCAAGATCTTTGCTGTTCGTACAAACCTACTGTCGGGGTGTGTGTGTGGAGTCAGACGAGTGTGGGCTCCCAAGCCTGCATGACCCCATAAAACAAGGACGGAGAGACCACAGCCACCACCTCTCTGCAGCACCCTTGACAGGGTTCAGCCTGCCAGTGTCTCCCAGCATCTTCTGATCCCCTCTCCTGTTTTCCACATGTTTTTCATGGGCTGGCTCCCCATGAGTGGGGAGAGGGGAGTTGTGGAGCCAGTGCTCTCCAGTGGCAGTGTGATGTATTACCTTAAAATCATCATGGGATTGCAGCCTTAAAACCACAGGACAGGCCTTTCATTCTTTCTTTGATGAGAGATTTGACTTAGAGGTTTGCATAGACCCTGCCATAATGTTTTTTTTTTATGCTAATAAGTAACAGCATTAAGAATTTGTTTTCTAAAGTTGAAGTAGATGTTTGTGATGGAGAGCTGAGTTGCAGCATGCACATGATGTCCTTAAACTGTTCCTGGGTGACGTCCTTGAGGAGTTTGTAGAAGAGGTTAAACTTAATTAAATATAAAGAATTAGGTGAGAAATATGTGAGGAACCTGATGAATTACTTTTCTACCTGCAAACCTATGTTTTCTTCTAAAGCAGCTCTTTGTGTTAAGTATTTACACACACTAGCAGTAGACTCAGTAAAGTAAAAGGGTGCTGGCTGCTCCTGGAACAAGCCATCAGTAGAAGAAAGAGAGTAACAGCCCTCGGCACAACATGAGGAAAATAAGAAAACAATCAGGCTGTAGTGATGGCTGATTTCAATTTCCTAGTATGAACTGGGAAAACTGAAAAGCATGGCACAATGAAAAATAAAATTGTAGAGAAATAAAGAGTTATTGACCTGTGGTGTCAGAGTCCTAATAGGACTTGTCCTTTCCAATCTCAGCAAAAATGTGCAGTTAGTAGATTAGAAACAGAAAAGCTACTTGATTCAGGTGACCCCATGATTAAATTCAATATAACTTAGAACACTAAGCCAAATATATCAAAACCACAATATGAATTCTCAAAGGTATATGGAAAAACTTTAAAGGTATATGGAAAAAAAAATCAGAAAAATGGATAAAAGAAATAATAATAGAAGGTGTTTATGGTGAAGAATTAAGGTTTTCCTAACATTGCCAAGATACAGTTTTTTGGGTGGAAAGTAAGATAATGATGTGAAAGTGGGGAATTAAACCTTACAATCTGGCTACTGTACTTTCTCTAAACTCTCTACTTAATAAATGTGTTCTATTACTGAATTCCTACTAAAATTATTGTGTGAGATCCATAACTACAGCCTCACCTGGGAGAGTGGGGGCAGCAATCCTTGTCTATTTATATCCCTTTACTAATCATAGGAGAGTTGCTTGGGAAGTGGCTATTCCTCCACTAGGTGATTTAACCTCAGTTCTTGACTACATCAGGGGCCAGCCTTTGTAAAGTTTTATGTTTTTAGCATTGTGGAAAAAAGATAGACCTCTGGGAATCAAACTGGTGAGCTTCTAGAGATGCACTGAACATGGTGATGCAGTTGTGTTATTCATACATTTGTGCTATGTCTCTTCTAAAATGGAATAATGTAGACACTTGAGCCATCTCTGGTTAGATTTTAAACTTAGTACACTGTATTTTATGTGTATTTGTCTTAAAACTGTACATGTGGTTGTTCTTCAAATTGAATTTTCTTCATTTCCTTTGGACCTGTGATTCAAACACATTTTTGGACCGATTATTCCAGCAATGGTTTAAAATAAAAGGAGATCAGTGCAAGCTTTATTACAAAATAGATACAGTGGCAAACTGTATAGTTGTGGAAGATACTGCAGATTTGTGTGATGGGAGAAGCTGTGTACAGGAGCATAGCACAGCAGTGTTATGGTGCCTGAGGTGCAGTTTTGTGCCCCTTGTTGGACTGGCCATATTGGTCTGTGGTTGGTCAAGTTTCAGTCTGCTGCTCTAGACACACTGATAATTAATTTAATTTTGAGACAGTGTTTGCTTTGAGTAGTATACAGAGTAATACACTTGTACTCTCTTAATTTTTACATTTATATGTTCATTGTGTAAATAGGAAATATCATGGAGATTTATGAATAATAAAACCCACACTAACGAAGTAGTCAGCGTAATTTAGCACTTACAGTCTTTTAAAATATACATTTTATGCAAAATTAGGAACTTCTTATTCTCAGAAAATGTCTCCAGGGGATCAGTGCTCTGTGTGTTAATGTAAGAAAAAATAGTTTAACTTCAAGTGTTTATTATGCTGTTTCAATACCACTTTGAAGTCATCATCTTGGGTGAAAAGTGAGAGAAAATTCTGTAGTTTCAATGACCAATCAAGCAATTTTAAAAAAGCAAGTTATGATAGCACCTTTACCAAGGATTACCCTAAAAGGCAGTTCACCAACTGGTATAAAGTGAAGTAGTTTTTACTGATTTCTCTTAGAACAGCATTTTGTACCAGGTAAACGTGTAACCCGCATTGAATAGTTATAGGAAGAGTAATAGCTGAAATATTGATCATCTAATTTGTAGTAATGAAAAAATTGGTCTTATTTAAACAGCCCATCCCACCCCCCAAATGACATTCAATTTATTAGTTTTCTGTATTTTGTGAATGTATCTCATATATACTTCATATAAATAAAGGAAAGGAAACAAATAGCATGTAATGAACTTGTATTTACAAGAAAATGTAAGAAACACAAAATTTGAAATAGTAAATACTATCATTGTATTGATTACTCAAATGAAATAATAAATTTAACATGAAAATGTTAAATAACTATAAAATTTAATGATATCTGTAATTTAAACAAAATTGGCATTACTCCATCAATGTTTTTTAGCTTTTAAACTGTAAAATAGCACACCAGTTATCACAAGACCAGTAAATGCTTCGAACCATCCAGATTCTTCTATGAGACTCTCATTTATGATGGAGATAAAATAAATTTCACAGATTATAAAACTCGCTGTTGCTGAGAGACCTCCTTATAGCTTGTCCCACATTTCAGTGAGTGGGTTGTGGCCTTCTTTGAGGCTTTTTTATTATTCTTATGCACTTTTTTTCCCAGAAGGCAGTCTCTCATCTTATTTTGTATTTAATTTTTTTCTTTAAGCCAAATGACATAGTATGTAATAACTTCCATTTGCCCAGTACAGTATTAAAGTTGATGCCAATAAAATAGAAAGAGAAGGGAGAAGTAAACAAGTGTTTAGCAATTAAGTGAGAGGAGGAGGTGTCTCTGTAAACTAGTATATAATGAAAATGCTCACAATATACAATCTTATGACATCAAAATAAAATGTTCATCTCATTTCTAAACATTTATCATAAGACATTTCAAAATAATTTTAATAATTGATGGAAAAATAAATGGAATATAAAAGGCACTTTATTAAAAAATCCAGAGTACATAAACCTAGTATTAGACTAGTTGAGGATATGAACTGGGATATCCTGATTTTGATACATGCCTTACTGGAAAAGTTATTGTCCAGGCTAGACTAGTTCTCGTTTTGACAGACCAGAAATGCTGTCTTGCACCTGAAAAGAGTTATGGGTCAAAAGTGTTGGAGGACTGCTTTGTGTAAATTTGTTTTTCATACTCAAAGCAGCCTTTGAGGGATAGTTCTGCTCATTTTACTGTAATTATAGTTTATGGCAAAGAAATGCATGTCTGAAGCTTACACACATGTAAGGTTTTTTTTATTGTCCAAATAAACAATTGTCTGGGTTAAAAAGAAGAATCTTTTTCAGATACTGCTTCTGGGATCCTGGCAGGCATTCATAAGGACGTACATGACAGAGCATTTGTTCTGTAGCTCACAGGCATAATGGGTCAAGAGGTTCTCCGCTTGTTCAGTTTGTGGATTAACATCTAGATCAGCCAAAGGACGACATTTTCGGAGCGTTACATCTGCAGATTGCACTAAACATATGTAATGCCATATGGTCACCGAAGGGTTATGGACTCCTTTTTTGTTAGATAAACTGCCAGAGCTAACATTAGGTATGAAGCAGTATGTACTATGTTTTCTTATGCCACCAAAATATAAAAGAAACCAAAATCCTAGAATTAAGATGAAAATGCAAAGAAAATCCTTCTCTTATTGCTGTTTTCGCACAGAGGTATGCGATGGCAATAATGAATCCTGTTGAGACAACCAGGTTAGACTTCATCCTGAAGGAGTTATTCACCCAGGTATATTTGCACGGGTGCCTTTTATGAGTAATTCCTCATGCCCAGGCAATGTACCAACATCTTGTACTAGCAAATGCGTAAATCTGGCAGCAGTTGTCCCATCTTTAATGAGCTTCTAGTTTTACATCTGTTGTATCCACCTGTGGTCCTGTTTTTCAAGAAATTGATTTATCTTCGCTTCTTCCTCCTTAGTCTCGCCCCCCTCCCCTTTATACTTCAGTCTCTCTTTAGCCACTCTCAGCTATAACTGTGGACATCATCAATATCCCTCAAGTCAGGGAAAGAGTTTAGTGACACTGTTAATCTCACCAGACCTGTCTCCCTTAGCCACAGGAGTCCCAAATTCATATGTAACCCATTCTGTCAGCATGGTAGAAAACACCATGATGCAGCATCAGTAACTGCATGAGCAATGAATATAAACAAAGAGTTATATTTTAGCACATTTTAAAGGTCAGGGTATGTTCTGACATTGTTGGGCACCTCTTTTGGTGGGCATTGGCCACAGTACCTACTCTGGCACTACAATATGGAACGTGACGCTGGGAGATGCTCTGGTCTCAGTCACCACTGCAAGGCTCGTTTTAATATAGGTGTCTGCTCTGACTCTGAAGACAGGCCCAGACCAAAATAGCCTCTCAAAGTTTCCCAGCAAAAGGCTTCAAATTCCCATTTTTTGCTTCAAAGCTGTTTCTCTATCAGCAAGTTTCACAGAATATACCTCACATTCCTGACCCTAGACCTCACAGAGCTTGGATCATTCTTTATAATGCCATACTCTCTGAATATCCAAATATCTTTTTTTTTTTTTTTTCCTTGCTCAGAAACCAGTGTGAGTTGCCTCTTAATAACAAACTTGGTTTCCCATGGGCAGGTGGAGGATACTTCAGTTGCCTAAGTTGCCTAAGTATAGGTATTTATAAGTACTTGATTTGGGTGAAAATAGGGTGTCTCTCTTCCGTAAACACCTGAAGTCAGCTTTCTGCCAGCTTCAGAATGACAGATCTGGCCATAAATTCAATATAATTCATTGTGCACATCTTCTCTAAAACACTGTCCAGAATACTATAACAGATTTGAGACATTTAATTTGGAAGAAAAAGGGCCATGAACCAAAATAATTTCCAGAATCTTGAATCCCTAAAAATATTTTCTGATATAGGACTGAAAACTTCTGGTTTGTTGGGCTTTTTTAATCTCAGAGTTATTTAGGAAAGGTTTTCCACTGACTATGGTAATCTAGGTGAATTAACAGCATTCAGAAAGCTTTACATCTACAATGCCAGACACAGGTTGCAATTAAAAAATAATTGTATTTGTTAGTTTATGCCTAAGTACAGGTAGCTTCTCATTAAATCAGTGCTTCACCATTTATATGGTTTACTGGTTTTCAATTTCTGTGATTTTTGCATAGTAACTAAAAAGTAATGCATTCTCTGTTCCTGGAAAACTGGAGTTATCACAGCAAGAAGCATGTGTTCAGCCAATGAAACTTATATGTATTCAAATCAGGACTGAATTGAGTCCTCAAACTCAGTTATTAAAAAACAAATAACAGATAAATATGAAATAATAACTTTATTCAATGTTGTTGAATATCCATTTTGTATTGATTAGTATTTCCCAGATGTTTTCCTTGAGCAAGAATTGTTTGTTTTGAAAAACCCGAGGTTGGGGTTTTTTGCTTGTTGCATTTTGAACAAAACTATCATGATTAGATCTGAGCTAAGAATCACAATTTCTGTCTAGTGGGAAACTTCGGTATTCCAACACTTATTTTTTTCATAAATCTGGTCAAACTTGAAACACTGAAATGTCACACAATTTTGTTAACAAGCAGTCAGAAAAAAAAAAGTAATCAACGAGAAAACAGTGAAACATATTTTCAGAATGATTTCAATATGATATCGCACTTTCTATGGTACTGATTTGCCCTGCTGAGTTGCAGTTGAAAAAACTCATGGATTCATTCTCCTTCCGTGGCTCCCTGAGCTGACTGCACCTCCCTGGGTGCAGCCTGTGTGAACTAGTGTAGACAACTCTCTAAAGGGAAACTTTGATTGACAAGGCCATGGGGGACAGAATGCAATAAAAGAGGAAAGCAGTTTTCTTCAGGACATGGGTGGGAGAACAACTTGGAGTGATTTGCTGTTTAATGAAATAACAGGGCAGGAAGCAAACACCATTCCAAGGTAGGAGAACAGCTTGGAGTGATTTGCTGTTTAATGAAATAACAGGGAAGAATCATTCCAACATCAAGCATAGAGTTTGCTGGAAAAAACCCAAACCAACCCGTTTCTGCAAGTGATACAACTTAAAAAAGAAGGGCACAGTATTGGAAAGCAGTAGATCAATCATCTAGTGGAAACTGTGCTGATATTAAGATTTTTAGCTGTGCATGCAGAAAGGAATTGAATCCCAGAGGTTATGTCTGCACTGCACTAGCACTTTTGGTTTGCACATGGGCTTCCAACCCTCCATCAAGGGAGATGCCTGTGGAGACTGTGTGCCCTGGCACAGGACCGTGGGGTGGCCAGGCATCTGGTCTAGAAGCAGGAGTAACAGCAGAGTAGAGTAGAGTGATGGCATTGCAGTCTTTGGTTCTTTGTAATTTTTCTGGTCACTGTGATATGTTGACACATCAGTTTGGAATATTCTTATACTAGATGATCATGAATGTTTTGATTGAGTAGCTTTGAAGTTGGATTTTTCTGACCTCTGCAAGTTTAACAAGATATTTATAAGATCGCTGCAACCTCTAATCATATGATTAATGTAGGTATGATATACACAGAAGTGAATTATAGTCTAATAAATAGAATAAAATTCACTGTAAAACAAATGTTTTATAGCTTTAAATGCATATATGAAATACATGGATGGGTTTATGAAATGGCAGGCTTTAAAATGTGTTCTTCAGTTCTTTCTCTGATACACTGGTTTCATCATCAGTTAACGCCATATCCTTCCATGCCAGAGAGACTGTGAAAATGAAAAGCCTGACTTTTGCTTTGGGTCAGGAAGAGAGGCACTAGCTCTTACACTGACTGTGGGCTTTTTTTTTTTTTTTTTTTTTTTTTTAAATGAAGAATAGATTTCAGTGGAAAATTCCTGTCCAGCTCTAACTTTTGCTGATCACTATGCACAGGAGCTTTCTGGTGAGCACAACCATCATGTGTGAAGCCTCGGCTGAACCTGGATGCAGAGGCAGGCAGCTTCCAGTGTCCTCAGCCTCTCCTGGGTGGGAGGCAGCTGCCATGGCTTCAGGATGCACTAATTAGCTCCAGTAGAGCAGTCCACCGGGATTTCTGATCTCACTTCAGGTTTCGCTTTCACTTTAGTTTGGAAGATAATATTGGTCATCTAAGGAAAAGGTGTCCTTTAAGCTATACTCAGTGAGCAAGAGGTATATTCGGAAATTTGGGATTTTTTTTTTCTGAAGACTGTAATAAAATTTCAATACGAAGGTATTCATACATCTCTTTATTAGCTTATTTGTCACGCTTTTTTTTTTTTTTTTTGAGCAATGAAAAACATGTATTTTTAGGAAAATGAATTCTAATTTGCTATCGGCTTTTGTGTATGCTGACAAATACTTAACCACGCAAAACATTGGGAGATTGGTTGCATGCTTAAAACTACACCTGCCCTTAAATACCGTGCTTGTTGAACACTTGGGGATTTCCAGGAATCAAGGGCCTGTGCTCTGACTATACTAAAATACTTAATTTCAGAACTAATCCCTTCCCCGTCTCTCTCCTTTGTTGTTAAAGTACATTACATAATAAATACATTGCCAGATAAAGGCAGCATAGAGAGCAGCTAATCCCCAGCCAGCTCTGGGGGCTTTCTGGATGGTGGCAAAGCCCCTGGCCATGGCCGGGGAGCTGGGGCAGCAGCACCAGATGGCTCCGCAGACAGTGCAGTAGGGCCAGAAGCTGCAGCTCGGCGACGGCCCCGCCAGGCAGAGCTGGTTTTGTCCTACTAGGCTAAACACTCAGTTCCTGGGAAGGGTTATTGGCTCCAGCACCATACCACAGGAGTTTAGAGCGTTGGCTCCAGACTGTCGTGGCGCTCAGGCTAATAAGATCCTGGTGGAGCAGGTTGTCACAGAGCATAGAGGCTGTCCAGTGGCTGCGTGAGGAACCAGCCTGGGTCAGCCGGGGACAGGTCTGAACTACAGCTTACAAGGCCTGCTTGATTCCAGCTGAGTCTACAGAGCCATTTAGATCCCTGCAATATGTTTATAATCTTGGATTATTCATGACCCAGGGTATTTCAGTCCCCTAGTATGTCAGGTAACAGGGAGCTGACTGTAGCTAGCAGGGCTGGACTACCTACAAATACTTGAATGGTATTGACTCTTTCTCTTGAGTGATTTCTCTTGCATCTTTGCACTTGACTAATTTCATGTTCCTGCTAGTTGTTCCATTTAATATTCTATTTGTATTTTCCATTCTGCTGCTACCAATATATACACCTTCACCAACATTACTACTAATGACTTTCTCTTCTTTTCATCAATAAACACATATTCTCTGGAGTGACAGTAAGATCATCTGCTAGAAAATGCATTACTGTTAATAAGACAATACAAATAAGAAAGAAAATTTATTTCAGCTCTGCAACTGTAGCATCACTTTAGTTCTGGCACTTGTGTGCATGTTGGGGAGAGGGAATAGGCTCTCTTCTTCCTTGCATTTTCAGAAGTGGGCTTGTGATTCATTTGCTAGGACTAGAATTAAGAGGATAATTTTTTTCTGTAACATCTATTTACAAAATGTGTCGAAAGCAGAGATACCAGATAATGGAGGTATTTTGACAGACAATATGAAATGCAGACTGCGAGACAGAAAGGTGGGGCTTATCCTCTGGTAGCTGATTTCATGGATATCTTTGCCTACTCAGAATGTCCATCTCCATCTCTATCATGGAACAAAATCATTATTTATAATAAAAGTTTCCTCATCTGCTGAAGACTGGGAGAGTTGATAACTGGATAAGCAGTAATGATGGAGTCTGACTGTTCATGCAGGTATCTCAATGGCCAGCCCTCATCATCATAGTGTAATTAAATCGCAAGCACAAAACTGTAGCACGATTTTGTGGGGTACCAACAGTAAGTTGGCCTTTGACAACTAATCTGGCTCTTTCAGGAAAAAAAGAATGAAAACTTTCATAGTAAGTTTTGTTTCCTGTGTGCTTTGTGGTAAATGATACATTAGCCTGTAATCTTTTTTTGTGGTAAAAACTGCTACTGTGCTTATTTATGGGCATCATAAGCTGAGCAAAACAATCTATTGTCTGTGTTCCCTCTTTTGTAAAAAAAAAAAAAAACAAACAAACAAACCAAAACACAGAAGTCTTCATTACTCATATAAAGCCACAGTTTATACAAAGCCAGTTTAAAATTATTAATTTACTAATTTGCATGCATGAGAAAGCAAGAGGCCTAATGATTAGACAAAGGACACTGGGCTGCGTGGGAGGCACTGTCCCTCCTGCAGTGCAGAACAGAGGCTCCAGAAGATGTTCACTCTTGGGGCAGTGTGTTGGGTTAAGCTGGTTTTAAGTCCCCTGCTTTGTGCCAGCTCTGCTTTTTCCACCTCTCTGCAGCAGTAAATGACTGTACACATGGCTGGGTGTGAACATAGAAGTTTTGTCAAGCTGATGAGCTGCAAGGGGCTTGAATTTTCAATCTTTTTTTTCCTGGGAAAACTGGTTCTTGTTTCTGGTGTAAAGTTATTCTCACAGCTGCAGCCTCATGTGTGTCTGTGTGTGTGTGTTGGGGTGGGGATTATTGCAAGGTTCTGGACAGTCACTGATTACTTTTTAAAAAGCAAAAAACCAAAATTGGCTAGCCAGAGTCCTGGTTGAAGTGTTTCAGTAGGAAGCAGATCCTTAATAGGTGCCTGCTGCCAAGGCTCCTTGGTGTCTGTGATTCCCAGCCCTGGCCTGTTGACTTTTCCCTGCGGGAAGACCACTGATATATTAAGACACTTTCAAAAAGTAATAATGATTAATGTGCCTAAACTGCTTCCTATATAGTGATGCATAAACACTTCTGGATATCTCCTTATTCCAATCGAAATAAAGAAAATACATCTTTTCAACTCTAATGATGACTAGAGGTCATATTATGCCATTCAGGATGACTTTTATCTGTCAACACAGATATCCTCAGTAGACACGAACATATGCAGCAAAAGAAAAACAGCTATCTTTAAATCAGAGAAAAGTTGCGATAGATCACTGAATCTGGAGGTTGAACATGATAGATGCCTAAAAAATAAAAAAAGAAATACGGCAATGCTTAAAACGGTATAAAAAGACAAGATTAAAAAGCTTATTTGACTACATGGGTGAGCAAGAAAGTAAATCAATATTTTATTTTTTTAGTTTTATCTTAAGATTTTAAGAATTGACTTGTCTAAGTCAAGCCAATTTTAAGAATTAGCTTGTCTAAAACGAGTATAATTTTCAAGTATGTACTTTCAAATGCTAATATAAGCATTTGCCGTATGCTTCTAAAATGATAATTATAAAAAGGGACCTTTTAATGGCTGAGATTTTACCTAGAAATTATGCCAACAAGGACTCCTATAATACTTTGAGTATGTGCCTTCTGCTTCTGGGGCATTACGTTTCAATTCTGCTGGGTTTTTTTATATAAAATTCCTATTCATGGAGTAATTCTAATTAATTCCTGACCCTCCCAAAAGGAATTCCCCCTTGTCTAAAACCTTTCCAAGGTAAAAGAAATGTCTTTTAGAAATACAGTAATAACTCTTTGAAGCTGCAGGAGCTCTAAAAATATTTCCAGGTGTGTACTAAATACATACAATCAATTGGCTTTCAGAATGTGGCTGAATGGGAATGACACCACAAGTGCTTGTATGATCACTAAAGTTGGTTGTATGTCACTTATTCTCCCCGAGGGATATTACTCATAACGTTTAGAATCAACATAAAATATTGGTGAAGATTTTGGTACAAATATTACATTCTCTCAAAGAGTCAGCCTGTGTATTCCATTGGATATACAAAGCATGTCCTTCCCTTGAATAGGATAGGCATGGCTGCAGTCTTCCCTGGGCTCTGGATTACAACTGTAAACAGATTTCTTCCAACAATGGTGAAGAGGAAATGGAAGCTGTTTGAGGAAGAGGTACTCTCCATGTGATGTGTAAAGGAAGAACTGCAAAAATGACTCCTTCCACTTATTCCTTTAAGTTGGTGGCTATTGTCTCAATTTCACTTTATTCTTTAATCTTTAAGACATTTAATTAAATATGTATATAGACTACATATATAGACTTACGGCTATGACAAGGATGACAAACCACTTCTATACAAGTAGAGAAGACCCTCTATGGCAAGGATCATCAAGTCCAATTCCTGGCCTTCACAGGACCATCCCCAAGAGTCACACCACGTGCCTGAGAGCATTGTCCAAACGCTTCTTGAGCTCTGTCAGGCTTGGTGCTGTGGCCACTTCTCTGGGGAGCCTGTTCCAGTGCCCAACCACCCTCTAGGGGGAAGAACTGTTTATTAATATGCAACCTAAACCTCTCCTGACACAACTTCATGCTATTCCCGTGGGTCCTATCACTGGTCATCAGAGAGAAGAGATTGGAACCTCCCAATTGAGTTGGGCTCTATGGTCCCTGTCGTAGAGGGTCCCTTCCAACTTGGCAAATTCTGTGATTCTGTGGATAAGTAGAAAGAAGCGTGCTACCAATGATAGGGGTTGTGCAAAAAATTAAATACACATGGTAATTATATAGTATAGAACCATTAGAAAGATGTCTGAGGCTTCAGTTAAAGATGATAATTACCTATAGAAGTAACATCTATCTACTCTTAGTTGTCTTACTTGTGCTAACTCTACAGGTTTGTGAGTATGGCAATAAGCCGTAGTATGTGTCATAGAATTTTATACATGCAGGTTTTTTTCCTGTTTTGCAAGCAGACAGTATTTCCTATAATAATTTATGCATAACTGTTTATGAAGATAAACCTAATTAAATAACAGGTATTTAACTGGCCCTCCTTTATCTTTACTTCACAGTCTATAGCTTGATTCTTAACTGCTATGTGTTTTTTGTTTTTTATCACCACAAAACTCAGGTATACATGACAGTGTCTCCTGGCATATAGTTTAGTTAGATACTAATAAAAACCTCCACTTGTTTTTAGGCTTTTTTTTTTCTTTTGCATAGCTCCAGTGAATCTATCAAATATTTCATTATAAAAGTTTCTTACTGTTCTGCTTCCTCTTGACACAGTTGTCAGATTCATTGTTAAAGCTGGAAGAAGCCTTTAATATCTGGACATTATTTTTCTTACCTGTGCAGAAGTACAAATGTGCTTGTAACCTATTCTAAATGTTTCCCATGAGTGCTCAAGAGCAACAACCAAACAGATTTTGATAGGTGTAGTATGCACTTCCACATATATTATATTTACAGGTCTTGTAAAATCCTCTTTTCCTCACAACTCGTGTGATATCATTATTCTTGGGAGTGCAATTGATCAATAAAAAGCTACTCCATACTACTTTGGAGGGTGAGGGGTAGCCACCAATCATTTCTTACATCATATACTCATTTCTGTGGGTTGGTTTTTTTTTTTTTTTAATTTCTGTGGATGTGCTTCATTATTATTTATTTCCTTATTAATTATTTGGGGAAGTGACCACATCTGGACCTGACAGGTGGTCACAGCACTGAGTCTGCCAGAGTTCAAGAAGTGTTTTGGACAATGCTCTCAGGCATATGGTGTGATTTGTGGTACCATCTTGTGTAGGGCCAGGAGCTGGACTTTGATGATCTTTATGAGTCCTTTCCAACTCAGGATATTCTATGATTCTAAATGTGAATGTGAAAGCTTGCAAAATGGACCACAGTTCTGATACATGAATACATACAAACATATATATATATGTATATGAACACTGACAGGCATCTCTGAAATATTAGTGCAACTTTCTTTTTCTATATGTCATTCTCTTTGACCTGACTTTCACCACCATCTATAAATGAAGAACTGAAGGAGGAACAAAACACTTTGGAGCATGAATGGACCTTTAGGGTTGATGGGTTTCACTTTCAAATTGCTAATCATGGCTTCTTTTATTTGGTACTAGAGTAGAAGGAAGCTCTTTCATCCCAATCCTGAATAGAAATAGAGGACACCACAGAAAAATTTCTGTGCTGGCTAAAACTAATACTGGGCAAAAATAATTGGCAGGAAAATCTTAATGAAAGGTAGTAATAGCCAAAGGAAGTGGTCTTCAATGTTAATATTTGTCCCATGTCCATTTCTGAGAACAATTGTGACTTTGCGCCTCCAAACTGATCAACCCTAGCAGTGGTTCTGAGAGCAGCAGAACTGCAGATACCATCCAGTGCCTGGTTTCTGAAATAGTTCAACACTTGGGGTAGGGAATGACTGAGGAAGAGATCAAGAAAATTAATCAAAAGTAAGCACAGAATGGTTTGTGTTGGAAGAAACCTTAAAGACCATTTAGTTCCAACCTCTTGCCAAGGCCAGGGACACGTTCACTAGACCAGTTTGCTCAAAACTTCATCCAACTTGTCCTTTTGTGAGGACCAGTTAAAACCAGTTGTATATTCCTCGTCGAAACCTCAGTGTTACCCAGAATAACTTGGCTTACACTCACAAATGAACAGTCAGAAATGGTTCTGAGCAGGCTGTAGGAGTTGTACAAGACCTGGATGAAGCAGAACTCATTTGAGATTGTTTGTCTCTGAGTGGCTACTGAAGAGCAAAATACTCATAAGTCACTGGAACAATCAGTGAAGAGATGTTGCTTCTTCCGAAAAGGCTCTTTTAATGAATTAATTTTCATATTTTTTAATACTCCAGTTACATTAAGATTTATATGTGACTGAATTATGTTTGCTGTGGCAAAATGCTTTAAAATTTCTTGGCATTTATGTATTTAAATTCTTAACCATAATATTACATTAAGGTAGTTGCACTGAATATTAAATTGATTTAAAGGTATTAGTGCTATATACAATATTCACTCTTTAGCATTTAAATATCATAATGCAATAACAAAATGCAAATTGGAAAATATTTTTCACATTCTTGGTGAAAGTATTAGATTTTTGCATTAATTCCTGATGGCTTATAATCATTATAGCAAAATGACTTGAATGGAATTCTTTGATTTATAAAAGTGTAAATGAGTTCTGAATCAATTCCTGTACCTTGCAGTGTTACAATACAGCTATGCATTTTTTAGTGCAGTGAGAAAACACTTACAAAACCACCTACAAAATAGCTATGTCTGGCAAATGTATTTGATTTGAAATCATGAATGCTTCAGAAAAGACTCTTGTGGTCTTGAGAGCAAGAATAAAAAACTGCCAAACCTTAACCTCTGTTTACAGAGTGGAAAAATAAGTGCAGTTCAAATACAATCAGATATTTACAAAAATTATTGCATTTCATTGATCTGTATGAGCAAAAATGGACTTGCATTCCCTTTGAAGGCATTCCATGTTGGCTCTGTAAATCTGTGATCTTTGTTCTGGGATCCATAAAAGGGCAGAAGATTATGATATGGCAGTTGCCAGTACCAGTGAAAAACAAACCAAGCAGAGAATAAGGCAGTCAAGACTTTATATACCAAATATTCTCTACTAGGCCTTCATTCAAACTGTGGCAATCTGGCTTCTCTTCCCTCTTGTGGTAAGGATGTGGATACAATCTTAAATAAAGCCTATCACCTCAGATAATCCGTTCCCCTCTTCCCCCTCCCACCTCCTTTTTCCCTTTTTTCCTTAAAAATGGTGAAATCCTTCAGGGAAGAAACCTTATGTTGATGTACTGCCTTGCCTTGATCTGGGCTGAACCTCTGGGTGCTGCTGTAAGGCACACAATGCTCTAATCCAGTATATTCATCATCAGAAATTCTTTTGAGAGAAAATAATGCTTTTACAGCAATTATGATGAATATTTTTCTCTTTAAACCAACAATTCACCTACAACCTGAGTTGTGTGTGCTTCTACCAAGAATACAGTAAGAAAATTATGTAAAAGGTAGATTATAATTTTTGCTGAAATTTTCTATGCTAATGCACCTTTTATGCAAAACAATCAGTAGATTTTTTTTTCTAAATATGCTTCCCTTTTGCAAAGAATGTTAATGGAAACACATTCTATTCTGAAAACTGTTTACTGTTCGTTTTTAAAACAGCTTCTGTAATACAGATCTCTTTAATGGAAATGTATTGTAAACATAAACTCTTTACAATACACTATAAAATATTTTTATGCTGCAGCACTCTTTAATAGAAAAGTCCTGTATATACTGCACTGATTATTTTCTATTAAAACACACTATACAAAACCTGTTTTAAACCAATATCTAGTTCATAATTTATATGAACAGTTTCAGCTAAGCATTCTAAACACAGTCAACTTCACAGAGAAAAAATGTTTAAGGTATTTCTTGTTGACTAACTGCACAGTTCTGGGGGTTTTTTTAAATTTTCCATGGAAAAAGTGGGAGATAAGAGTAATACTAGTAAGACTGTTTTGAAAGCAGTCATGCTAAAACATGCTCGCTTTCAGGGAGGTTAAATTGTTCTCAAACTAAATTATACAGAATCACCTCTTCAGTCTTTCTTCTCTACTCGTGGGTTAGGAGACTTCATCACTGCTGCCCTTCAGCCAGACAGACCTTATATTTATACAAATTCACGTACTAAAGGTCAGCAGCAGTCAAAATAACACCATTAGGTAATAACCTGAATTTTTCAGTGACGCCTCAAGAAAGGTTTTGGCTGCAAAGAGGTACATTCTCTCAGGAGAAGGTGGGTTAATCCCCAGCCTTGGTGTCATGAAGAAGCACTCCCCAAAGCAGTTTTGTGGCTTTAGCCCACAGCAGCTCCACTGTGGCCAGCAGGAGCCATGGTCCTGTGCTGCTTCCCTGCATCTCCTGCTCCATAAAGGTGCTCCCATTCATTGCAGTGCTAAGTCTGCACCAGTTGGTCCTGCCCAGGTCTTCCTTGCTGAGCCTCTGCTGCCCGTGACTTGAGTAGGGGTTTGTTACTGAACAGGGAGAAATATAAAAAGGAGCATCTCATAATGAGTCCTGGAAGGGTGGAGGTTTGAGATTCTGAGGTCCTAAGATGCCACCTCTGCAAAGAAAGGAATTCAACCACCAGGGCAAGGAACCTTTATTTTTATGGTCAAGCTTTGCCCTATCACAAGGCTGGGAACTGCTAACAATTCAGTTGCCAAGCCCTCCTATTCCCACTGTTTTTGGAAGAGGTAAGTGCAAATTGTCTTATTTTTTTCTTCCCTTAAAACTCAGTTGCCCTGAGTTTAAATCTAAATGAAACTAAGTGAATGCTTCATTTCTCCAGTTATTCCTGTGCAACCAAATAAACCTATGAGTCTCTCTAGGGCTGTACAAGGAAACTTATTTATCTTTGAGTTCTGTGAGATGATACACTGAGAGTCACCATGGTAAAAAATGGTAAAAAACGTTTCTATATTCTCTGCTCATTAACAGACTGTTTGCAGTCTGGGAGGGATTAGTTCTTCTCTTAAAGATAAAATATTGCCGTTTAAGAATCACTGTTCTTTAATGCATTTGTGTTTTTTATAGTTCTAGCAAATATGCTGGAAATACTCATTGGTGATGAAAGTTTTGTACATGTGAAGAGGTGTACTGGGAACACACAGGGAGAATGCGGGCCAAAGAACTGATGTCGTGACTTGCTTTTTGATTTTCACTGCCCAGTGTTCCCGCTGCCTCACAGAGAAGACAGTATTGGAAGTACTGTGTTCTATCTAAGCCTACTGCAGAAGTTTTCAGGCTTTTGCATCACATCAAATAGAGATATATTTTAAAATTCTTTAAGTGACTCTGAATGGACTCTGACAATATGTGAAGTTATCTCTTCCTATTGTAGAACAGTGTGAAATTGAAGTTCTTAGCTATTTTTAAAGTCCTTGCATTTTCATATAGCTAGTTTATTTCAAGGTCTATAAATGGCTCGAAGCAAATTATCCTTTGTCCTGGTTCAGGATGTACATGATAAGCTCTCCATCTCATTCTGATCAATGTAATTTCTTTTTTTGTTTTTGCTTTCTCTTAAAACTCCAGCAAGAAAAGACAACAATCTCAATACTCAAACAGCTTGTCTGATGTTGCTATCCTGCATCTTTCACCCTTAGCCATAGCAGTGGCATTGTCAGTATTTAGCAAGAACAAAAACTGGGAGAAGGTTTCTGTGCCTTAGGATTTTTCTCCACAAATAAAAGGACAAAATTTTAAATATGCCTCTTGTTTCAGTGTAACTTTACAATAGATAAACCTTTAATAACAGTGAGCTGTGACATTTACAAAGAGAAAAACATTTGAACACAGATTTAGCAAATTCTCAAGATTCTCAAGAGCAAATCTAAAAGATTGCATCTCATTGTCCCCAGCTGAGTTCTGTGGACACTCACTGAGAAAAACCGCTTTCTTTCTGCTGTATAACAGATTTCTGGATGTGTCCATTTTTTCCTGGCAATTTTACCCACACTGAATTTGTTTCATGGTCTGAATGCTGGTCTTCTCTTTAGAGTTGCTACAAACGGTCTTTGGGAACCAAGAAGGTGGCTAAGTTTTGGTGCTCAAAAAGCCATGATATCTTTTAGTTCTGTCTGAAACCTTTGAACTTTGGAGTAAAAGCATCACCTAGATATGGGACTGAGGGATTGAGAAAAAGGAACAGTATCTATTGATCTCTGTGGACTATAAGGAGGGTAAAATGGTTTATAGAGTCCCTTTATTCTCACTGCTTGGAACAGCTGGGCAAACAGAGAGGAAATGGCTTTTTCCCAGTACTTGTCAAATAACTGATCCACAAGTTATCCCTCCAAGGGACAAGGCAGACAACGACAGTATGTTCATATAGCAAGAGTAAATTTGCAGGACTGTGGCCAAAATTCAGAAAGAAGGATTAAATAAAGGTTTATGGGATAGAAATTTATCTAATAAAAATTGAAATAATTATTTTATTAATAGTGTATGCAATTAAATGCAATCTGTATATTTAACATTATCAAATGTTAAATCAAATGTTATCAAATTATCAAACCAGAACAAGTCATATATGTACATTATATGCCTAAATATTTCATACAAGTAATGCTCTGTAAATGAGCATATTTCCAGGTACCTGATGCCCAAGGCAGTCTGATTCAATAGCCTGCATAAGCTACAAAGGAAACAGGAGGAAATTCTTGCAAGAAGAAAAACTTGCAAAAATGAAATCTCTATTTTCTTCCATATCATGTGGAAACTATTCAACACATTACACTGACGTACTCTTTGATAGGAAATATCTAATTTCTTGAACTTGCAGTTCCTTGGTTGAATGAATTTAACAAAACATGTTACAGTACAGAAAATCTAGTCCTTCAATTATAATTTCTGTTGTGCAGTAAAAAACTAGACACAGCCCAACAAAATACTTAAGTGTTTACAAGCTGAAACATATTTCGGTAACATCTGATTAGAAGTTAATATCTTAGGTGATATATCATTATCAGCATTAAATGTATTATCCCAACTGAAATAATAAATTTCATTTTACTTGTGTTTAACAGCAAACATGAATCAGAAAACGTTTCCTGAATTTTCTTAAAATTCTGTTATAGCTCATTTATAACTGAGGACAATAAAGTACTTACAGAATACAGAATGGTATAATCAGTGAAAAGATAAAGAGCTCCAAGCTACCTGTTCTATATTGTTAACATAAATGGAAAATAAGATTGGATCAAGATAAGAGTTTTGTAAGACTGCCTTGGTTTTATTCTCAACAAAATTTGCTCCTCTCTGATTTGACATGGAGTTTATTCTGACTTATTTAAGGGCCTAATCTTCACACAGACAAAGGAGGCACGGGCTGCACGTGGCCTCAGGGAAGCATGTACGTGTTTGTGGCTGGTAGAACTTGGTGCAATTGAGGCATTTCAGGAAAAGAAAGTCTCAGGCACTTCAGCCTGAGCCCACAACACTTCAGAAGCAGCTGACAGAATCCCCCACTGTGTTCCCTGTGATCTGTATATAGTAGGAGCTGTGGGGTCGACAGAAACTGAGTGATCAAACAGCATTACTGGGTTTTTGCAGTAAAAATTACATAATGTGCTTTTCAGTTCAGCTGTAATCGGGAAAACTTCAATGCTATTTTTGGGGGGCAGCTAAGTAAAATGCATATTCTATTGAAGCTTCTTTTGGAGTAAAGCCAAATATCTTGAGCAGGTTTGCAATGGCATTGCAGTTTTTTATTTTGGTTGTTGCAATAGACCAGTCTCTAGAGGTGACTATTATGCTTTGGAATTTACTTTAACTTTCTTCAGAAGTGTGCGACTGTTCACGTGTGTAGATATACATATATACACATAGGTGGGGCTATATGTGTGTAAAATTCATACATGTGTGCACCTATTCTATTTCTGAACTGCTCAAGATATAGAACAGTAATGAAACGCAAGGACTTATCAAATGCTTCCATTTTTTTTCCCCCAATAAGACATCAGAACATTTTGATCTGCAAGGTACTGTATGGTAATACAGACCCTTATTTTTCACAGCCGCTGCTGTGTTGCCTTTGGCAGAGAAGGGGAGACCAGGTGCTTGTCACCTGAAGTGGTATTTTTAGTTTTGAACAAACAACATTTAGTACTGGCCGAGATGGTGCTATTAGAGCTGTAGGTGAAGAATTTAAAACTACACCTGGAATTTCTTATTACCAGAACTCTTTGTCTGTAAGAAGTCTTTTTCTTGAGAACTTCTACTTTTGAGTATTACTTTTTCTCTGGGAGGAGTACCATTACAAACATTAGCGTGGAAAAGCAAAGCAGCAAGAGCTGTAATATCTACTATTTAAACTGTTAAGCCATTTTGCAAAGCTTTAAAGGTTGGAAATGTAAGGAATTAAAAACACATTTGTGAGGTCTAGAAAGTACTGCTGTAAAGAACATTGCTTTATGGTTCATTAATTCTTATTTTTTTCCACAATATAACATTACCTCTCCCTTTCATTTTTCTATTTGTGTATTTAAGCATAAATGTGCATGTGCATTTATAGTGTATCAGGTCTCCAGTTAGAGATCTGTGTAATTTAGACTGCATACAATCATTGTTACCAGATCCCTGCTGCTTATTGCTGCTAAATTATATGTAGGTGATAAGAGTTGAACACTCTTCACTGAATAGCTGATGCCTGAAGCAAGATCAATACAAAACAAACCAATTCTATAAAGGCAAAAAATAGAAGGTTTTGTTTTTGTATATTTCTTAAAACTTAATGTCCTGAAAGTGAATGAGAAGTCTCTGTTTTCCTCTGATGTCTTGTATTTTACATAATTTCTCAGTATTCAATAAATAAATTGCTTGGTACTTATAAATAAATTATTCTCTCCTCCCAGGTTTTAGGGAATATCTATAAAGTTCTTTTAGGGAATATATATGAAGTTATTTTTTTCTGCAGAAATCCTTATTTAGAATTTTTAGTGACTACTGCAGATTTATAACTCTGCAAGAACTCAATAGTGGAACTTCCTAAGGAAAAGGAAGAGGATATGTCAGCGTCATCCTGAGAGACCACTCCTGAAAGATCTCCAAGAAAGAATTTCTGTGATTTTGCTTCCACTGAATGATTTTGAAATGCCCTACCAACATAAGAACATTTTCCCATTTTATTATTCTAGGAAATAAAAAATACCCAAAACATCCAGAACCAGAATAATATCAAATCTCTTCTTATCTGAAGAAAAATGCACACACATATATACATATACATATATATACATATATATTAAAAAAAAATCCTATTCTTCTTATCATAGACCTTGGGTTATTTGTAGGGCTCACCTAGTATTGGTTCAAGTTTAACATCCAGGTCCACCTTGGATCTTTCTAGGTGTCTGTTGTAACAGTCCAGTGCCTTTTTACAGCAAAAATATTGACTGTCAGTGAGAACTTGACATTTAAAATCCTTCTGCACCATTGATCCTCACTGCAAATGTCTTTACAGTAATCCTTTTATTAAAAAACTTCTAAGAGAGATGAACTAAGGATTGGTAAGGAGCTGTTAATGAGTAAATAAATGTAACTAAGCCCAAATACACTTTAGGTATTTCAGGTACTAGGTATTATAAGGTGTTTGGAAGATATTTTAAGTATTAGATATTTGAAAGATTACTTTGGATGATTACAACACAGAAATGGTCTATTTGTTAATATCTCAGTTTCTAATATGGTTCTTGAATTCACACAATAGTAACTTTTATTCTTTAAATGGAATTACATGGAAATTCAATCCTTTATAAAGAATGATTATTCTTTTTCTATAATTTCAAGAAAAATAATACTAAATCTATTTAATTGGCATAAACGCATATTTTTTTTTTAATCATAAAGAGGCAAACTTATTTGTTAGAAATATAATAAAAGGAATCAGAATTAATTAGGCACTATGTCCATAGAGACCTCTGTGTGGTTGCAGAGCACAAAAAAACTATCAGCTGGAACTTCTAGTTTAATGCTGTTTTACAACTCTGGTCATCTCAACAGAGAAGTCAGTATTGGGCTCCTCTAAGACGCTGATCCCTGTACTTCTGGGTTCATGCACTTTGAGAAAGAGCTTTATTGTTAAAGCACCTATCGCATCTGTGCATAGACACATGACTATTGTGAAAAATCATTATTAGATATTAATTGCCATTAGCAGGTTCAAAGCATCTAATTCAGTGACAAACCTCAGATACACAAACCTGATTCACACGTATTGACCCTCACCTTGCTTTTTAAGGCACAGGTTTTATCACAATGTGTTTATTCAGATGGTTAATGGTAATTGCTGTCATCACCACCACACAGGGCAGTTTGTTCCTAAGCCTGTTTGTTTCATAAATACTGCTCCCAAGTACTTTCAGAAAACATTTTTTTGGGTCTATTTTGACTTTAAATAAGAGTTGAGTAGTTTTGTCTCTTATCCATTCTGCCTATCCATGGTGTGTATACCTTCACTTTGGCTGCTCAAAAATTTGGTTGTGTTTTGCGAAATAAAACCTCACATAACACAGGAACTGCTCAAATTTATGACAAAAACTACAGACGATTGAAATCTTCACATGGCATGAGGACTTTGAACCTGAACCTTTCCATGTGAAAGATGAGGACAGGTATAATTCTGATGAGCTTTAGCTCTGATATAAATCAGGAACAGTTGCTCTGAAGGTAGCAGAGTTGTACTAGTCTAAAAAGTATGTGGGAAGATCAGGTGACAGATAGATGGCTAATATAAATATGAAATTAACTGTGTCTTTATTTGTGTATGCATAAGTATCAAACTATTTTTAATTTCAGAATTATCTTTGCTACTAGAAGAATTTCTCTCAAAAAAAAAAAAAAAGAAACAAAAATAGGTGTAGAACATAAAATGTTTGCTCATAAATTATTTGAAGGTGCTGTCCAAGTAAAATGCCATAGGTAATATCTTTTTTGTCTACTGTCATTTAGACTTCAGTATTTAGATTTTAAAGGTAATTATACTTGCCTGTCCGAAGACTGCATGAATGAAACATTTGCCAGAGCTGTTACCAGAGTTAATTCAGTCTAGAATTACATTTTCAAACACTATTAATTGGTGCATATATAAGATCAATCGCACTATGCAAATTTACTGAAATTGAAGATATGAATCTCAGAGATTGTTTTCAAATATGCATTAATCAAAAGAGATGGGAATATTGTTACTTGATAACATTACAGAAGATTCTCTAGGAATAATTGTACTGTAGCAAGTTAATAATTCTGGTTAGCTCTGGAAGAAAAAGCCACCGTGTTGACGTCCTTCACCAAGATTTGGAGAGGTTCTGATAAGACTGAAAAAAAAAATTGTATGCGAGACTTAGTAATTTTGCACAAAAGCAAAATGAACTTTATCGACTTAACACAGTTCTATGTCGTGCACAGCCATCTGTCCACACACCTCTATTTCTTTTTTTTTTTTTTTTAAACCCTCCTATATGTGTAACCTAGTCATGCATTAATATAAATCATAGCAATGGGATTTATATGTGTGGAGTTGGGATGAAAGTAGACATGATTTGGAGCCAACTGCGCCACTACCCGTTGTGATGGAAATGGAGTTAGGATTGCTAAATATTCATTTGCTTGTTGAAATGTTTATTAAATGAATGTTGGTTTGGATTAATGTAAGCCTTTATGGAAAAATCAGCAGGGTGGAAACACAGTAGATCAAGGTAAGCCAGATAGTCTCAGAGATTCTTAAAGGGCATTGGCAATGAAGAATAGCTCTGCAGTCAAAACCACTTCAGCAATCAAAAAGGGGGAAAAAAAAGGGCAAGGAGTTGTTTTGGGAGAACATAAGAGTTACAGGATCCCACTGATTTCTGCAGTATCTCTGCCTGCTCTCTCTCAGGAGGGCAGTTTAGAGAAGAGAGTTTGGTTAATTGCATAGTGCCTAAAGTGGGGTTTGCTAATATTATTCTGAGGTTTATCCCATTGACAAAATCAATAATAATTTGCAAGAAAAACACCAGGAATATCTCAGTAATTCAGAGATGTGGCCAAGGGAACTTGAGGGAGGTTTGCCACCAGGAGAGGAGGAGCAAGGTGCATCCAGCAAATGGCTGAGGCTGCAGGGTCACCCACATTCCCCTGCAACACTCTAAGCTTCTCCTCCGCTGGAGAGGGGGCACTTGTGCATCTTCCCAACTAGTTTTCTTCCCTCCTTTGGAGAAAGATGCATGAAGAAAAGTGTTGTTTACTGTATCTGGGCCTTGAAAGCCTGAGAAATGCATTTCACACAGTGTTATGCCTCAAGAAAACTTTGCTCCCTTCTGATGCGTGAGGCCAAGCTATTTAAGTACCACTGTTCTGTAAATATTTACATTTATCAAAAAATATACTTTATCATAATGATTATATCTATTCGATGCATACCGTACTCATTTAGTAGCAAACATTAAAACAAGATACTTACAAAGAGAAGCCCTTGTCATTTGGCAAAGAAGACTGCAATAATCCTCTGCTACTTGCTCCCCCCTCCATTTTAATTGTTAATATCTTTTCAGCATGCGGGAGAAGTAATCTCCCACCACGCTAAAGCAGTCAGCCTAATTGAAAAGAAATACAAGTCATCTAGTGCACAGCTGAAAAATTCAGCTAAAATGCAATCTGTCATTATCTTTCCAATGCCAATTTTAAATAGGTATTAAAGTAAATGGGGGAAACATCTTCTCATTTCTCTGGTGGTATCATTTCGTTTTCACAGAAATCCCTAATCCTCAAATGAAGATTCTGCCCGATACCCAACAAAACACTCAAGACTCAGCCTCAAGTGTCTTGGAAACCAGATCCAAAAATAGAGGAAAAATTTCTCTATCATGAATTAATCTCATTTGAAGATGATTTAAAAAATACAGTTTATGCAATGCAAATCCTCGCTCCCAGAATAACCTGTATTTGTGGTTGTTATGCCACAGTCAAGAGATAAATTACTGCTCAGTGAGCTGTTTCAGCACGGCAACGTGAACTGCAGCTAGGATTAAGGAAACTGATGAAGCATAACATACCATGAGAGAAATGAAAACATTTTATAGGACTCATGGGTATTATTGACAGGTTTCTACTTTTTGATACAATGAACTATTTCAGCAGGAGATCGTATTTGAAAAGTATCCTGCCTTAGAAAATTATATGCCACATTTAAAAGTATTCACACTTTTAGTCCCCAAATTATTATGCGCTATATAACACATTTCAATTTAATTAGAAGAATATTGTATTGTGATGTTGAACACTTGTTTAATGGAGATAATATTTCAGCTCGGTAGGGAAAGTTGGATTCATTTGAAGCTGAGACACCCTCAGATTTGTAATTACCAGCGTGGGCTTCTGAGTAGGTAAAAGTATATTGAAAATATGTCAGTTGGGGCCTTATAGAAAATCCATCAAGCCCTTAACAGGTCAAGCTCAAACGAAATCTTACTAAAGCTATTACCATCAAAGTTTATTTGGTTCTGGTCCCAGGACAACTACAGACTCCTCCACTGACTGAAATTCCACACCTACAGAAACCTCGGGATCTGTACAATACTGCATGTGCTCAGCAAGTGCAAGGAAATAGATGGTTAAAAAGATACCCCTACATGAAACCTGTCAAATTGAAAAGGAGAGTTTTTAGCATTCTACTGTAAAACACCATGGCTAATTATTTTTCCTTCAGCAGCCTTGCTTTCTCATTCCTTCCCTGAAGTAGTAAAAGATTCAGCTAGGTTGAAAAAAGATTATGCTCTCAGGAGTAATCATCTGCTGGTAGAAAATGACATGACATTTCTGCTGTTATTCTTCCTGGTGTTCATGAACTGGAAACTTTTGTACTTCAAATGTGGCCAAGATAATGCCTCTGTTGTAACTACAGTTGTAATGGTAGAGAACAAGAAAACAAGAAATAGTTGTAGGAAGAATCCCATCCTACTGTGTACTTTCTACCCATTCCTTTCATTTGAATCAGTAGCTAGTGTTTTAGAGGGATACAGTTCAGTAGTTTTCAAGGCTCTTTCAGTGAGGTGATTAAGTATCTGTAAAGTGTCTTCTCACGCAGTGTCCATATAGTCCTAAATTCATGGAGCACAGAGGCTTAGAGCAAGATTTCTTTACATAGTGCTCCTACAAAACTGTGGTTTTGGTTTGTCTGCAATTTGTAATGGCTTGCATGTAAACATAGTTAATAGCAAAGCTTATTGTCTCACTGGTGAGAACCAGTGCTAGCTTAAATAGCCTGGCTGGACTGGACTCAAATAGGAAGAGAGTTTTCTGCACTTATATTTCATCTAGCAGCTCTGCTATATTATTGTTGGAAAAGTCTGAGCAGTGAAGACCTGGGATCAGATCGGTCCTGCTGTAGTCAGAGATAAAGTAGATGTTACAATGTCACTTATGCATTCAAGACCAGGCTGGATGTGCCTCTGAGCTACCTGGCTTAATGGAAGATGTCTCTGGCCATCACAGAGGGGTTGGAACTGGATGATCGCCAAGGTTCCTTCTGACCCAAGCTATGATTCCAAACCATTCTATGATTCTATGACATGATACAGATTTCCAGAGAGCTCCAGCAGAACAGTGGCTTTCAACACTTACTGTTACACAGACGGCAGCACTGGACGAGTATCACATTGTGCGTGCGTTTGTATCTGTCCTCTCTGCTATGCTGGATGGCAGCAGGAAGGACTTCCAAAATCCTGTGAAGATCACGGGGATGCAGAACTCATTGTTAGGTGTTGTCATCCTTGTTCACCTTGCTGAGCAAATGGTACTGAGATGTGACAGTGGGCTCTTCTGTTTTCACACTGCTGGGAACGGCATGGATGTTGTTTTGCACTGACCTAGCTGTGGCCTTCTAGTACCTGAAGGGAGCCCATAAGTAAGATGGAGAGTGAATATTTGCAAAGACACGTAGTGACAGGACAAGTCTTCAATCTGAAAGAGAATAGGTTTAGATTGGGTATTAGGAAGAAATTCTTTATTGTGAGAATGATTAGCACTGGAACAGGTTGCCCAGAGGAGCTGTAGATGTTCCATCCCTGGAAGTATTCAAGGCAAGGTTGGATGGAACTCTGAGGAACCAGGTCTAGTGAAAGCTGTTCTGGCACATGGCACAGGCATTGTAGCTACATGATCTTTAGGGTCCATTCCAACCCAAACCATTCTATGACTCTATAAAGCTTAGTAGATACTTCAAATAGAGGAAAAAGCACTTCCTGTTTAACTCTTATACTTGTTTTGGTGCCGTTGTATAAGTCAAAGCAAAAAAATGGATAAATTTATGGTGAGACTCACATAGGGAATTATTAAGTAGGTTAATAATTGCAACAGGTTCCCTAGGAAAGTGATTGAGTCGCTATCCCTGGAAGTGTTCAAAAAACAAGTAGATGTGATCTCTTTTAGTGGACATGGTGGTGTTTGATTGAAAGTTGGACTCGACCTCAAAGGTCTTTTCGAAATTTAATGATTGTATGATTCTAAAATGAAGAAAGACAAAAGAACACTGAGAAGAATCGTGCTGAATACTCATTGTAATATGAACGACATGATGTTATATAAGCTACATTATTCTTTACTGCAAACAAAAATCTAGAAGATATGTTTTTTTCTGCTGTCTGTATTTAATTTGGAATCAGGGAAGAAGGGACAAAACGATGACAATAATAATAAAAGTTATATTAATAATAATCTCTTGCAGAGCCAGAGAAGAAAAAGGGAATTTAGGTGATATATGTAGTGAGACTGCATGTGGAATGCAGATTAGTATGAATTAGGTAAAAGAAAATGTTTGTGCAAAACACTGCCTATCTGAATACAGATTTCATAATCAGCACAAGAAGAAGTTGAAAACAGAGAATGATATTTTTATGCTCTACAAAATGTCATTGTTCTGAGAAATTGTACTGTATTGAATGCATCATATTATGCAACACAGGATCTAGATGAGAAAATCAAGCCAGTAAACTCAAAACTCCCAAAAAGTCTGCTTCTCAAAAACTGGTACACTACTGAAAGAGAGAGAGCAAAGGCAGGGGAAAGATATTTTATTGACATTTGGTAGCAATTACTTCCTCATGGTTATAACTGTGGCATATGTAAAGTTTTCAGTAACCTGCCCCTCACATCAAGCTGTTTGTGTTACTGGTGGAAACTACCTCTTTTTTATGTTCTACACCAGGTAAGTTAAAAAATAATTTATTAGACCTTAAATTATACTTCTGTGTATGTATTATAGGAGAAGGGCTAGCACACAACTTTCAAAACAGAATGTGAGTTCTAATTATTCTATTGTTCTCTGCTGGGGCTTAAAGGTGGTCAGGTTCTGGTGAGGGGAAAGAATTGAAGCAGAACAGAGTGTTCTAAGACTCTTCTAATACTCAAGTATTTACAGGTTATTCTTACAACAAAAATGTCTTAACAATATTAAAATTTCAGTTACCATTCAGCAGCTGGTTAAGTGTTCATAGACTATTTAGAATTCCAGAAGGAATATTTTAATGTCTAGAGAACTGCTCTCAGCATGTAGACTGAAAGTGTGACCATCATTTTCTCTATCCATCTCTCCAAACATGTTCCACAAATTCTTTCAGTTCAACTTTGTATTGTAGTTTATTTTGCAATTAATGATTGCTGAGCACAGTACTCACTACAAGAGAGTACTATGTTTGAGTACTACCTATTTGACACATATTTCAGGGGAGATATAAAATGGTGCGAAAAGAAAAAAAAAATCTGCATTTGAAGAAATCATTGATTAAAAGTATTTTCTGTTACTTTTAAATGCCAAATGTCTTCAGCTAAAGTTATCTGCCACAAAAACTGCCCCCAGTGTCCTCATCACCAACCACAGGACAAGCCCCAGCTGGAACCATTTATTGGCTTAGTCAAGTGCTCCACTACTTTGTTCTAAATATGTCAACTTTGATTCATCCTCGGGCTTAGTTGCTGTCAAACACTGTTAAATGGAACTGGAATCAGCATTGCACCTAGGCATCTAGTAAGCCAAAACCATAATCACTTCCGCAGAAATGTTAGTAATCTGTGGCACTAAAGAGTCATGGCATTCCTGGGAGGGCATCTTGTATGAAAAGGGAAGTCTGGTCTCATCTTTGGCACCAGCTATAGGCAAGAAGTTCATAACATCAATACTGAAAGCTTTGGCAACAAGCTTTGTCCCTCAGAAGAGTGAAAGTTCTTATTTGTGTGATTGATACTGTCAGGGCACACGCAGGAGTACATTATGAGCCCAGAGTTAGGACTGTCCCCACCAACTAAAGCACTGGCAAGGTTTAGCTTAACATTTGATTGGAGCTTGTTGTGAGAATAAATGGGGAAAATTTGATCGTTTTGAGAGGTGAATGGTAAAGCACAAATATTTTAAAGTAGATAAGGGAAAAACAGAGTTCATCTACAGGTTGCAAAAACAGTTAAAGAAGTATACTTAGAGTTGCATGTTATCAACTTCTGGTCATATTGTGCAAAGGTTTTAGGGAGCATTTTTACAGATTTCAAGGGGTATTGTTAAGGAAAACAGCATTTAAAAGCAGTATATACTTGGATGCCATGTGAGATATCAGGAAGAAATGCTACCAATAGGTGCTAATATAGTAATTTACATGACGGTAAAAAGTAAAATTGAAGGCAACTTGGGCAAAAGGAGATTCACATGATAGCTGAGCACTCAGTGACTTATTCTGAGCAAAGGTCTTCAAAATGTGAAAATGGACCCTAAGTCTCCTAAGGATGCATCTCTTTAGGAATTTATGCAGATGAGTCTTTGACATTATATGTTTCTCTACTGTAAAATAGAGAGTGAGTAACATGGTCTCAACAGATATTTTTAGTAGTACATATAGGTGCATTTTCACTAATTTGTTGGAAATGGCCTAAAACTGGGCCAGGGTAGGCCTAGATTGGATAATAGGAAAAATTTCTTCACCAAAAGGATTGTCAGGCACTGGAACATTCTGCCAGGGAAGTTGTGGAGTCACCATCCCTGGAGGTATTTAGAAGACATGTAGATGTGGTGCTTGGGGACATGGTTTAGTGGTGGACTTGGCAGTGCTGGGTTAATGGTTTGATTCCATGATCTTGTATTTTCCAACCTAAATGACTCTGTATTTATTACAATACATTCAGAAAAACTACATAAACCTATTCATTCCTCATCCACTGTGCTTTGAAAGGCAAAGTCACCTTCACCAATGAGCAAGGCTGCTGTTACAGTTTGCTCCCAACTGTTGCCCACTTCTCCTATAAAACTCCAATATTCTTTCCCTTTTTGAAAAGGGTTCTTGGAGGAGAGAAGAGAGATTACTGAGGAATAGTACAAACACAATATCTGAAGATTTCCACCCTCCTCTTCCATAATTTCTTCTAATAAATTATTCTGGACATGGAAAATCTCTTAAATGCATGTGTGATCTCATGCCCAGATGGGCTTAAAGCAGAGGAATTCCCAGATTCCAGCATGTCAGCAGTTTAGGTTGTCTTCACAGCATTGTTGATTTGCTTTTTTAGTGCATAGATACATGTGTGTATATCTGTGCACAGAGATAAAACACCAGTGAGTAAGAATTCTTCCTTCAGTTACTCCAGCAACAATGGTTTGAATACTTTGTGCTCTGGGCAAAGCACAGGAGGAGTTAAGTCTTGTTTAATTGTCAAACCACCACAATATTTACTTTTGTGTTTACAAATATTCAGTACATCAGGTTCAGGAAAAGCTAAGAAAGATTTCACCTTAAATCATTGACATAACAGAAACAAAAAAAATGTAACACATTTTTTTCACAGTGTTACACAGAGAAATGGCATGAAGGCCATATCACATCAATGGTTAAATGTGGTAAAAAACATTTATGGAATTTAATTTCAAAATTTCCAGATAATAATTTAATTCCTTTTATGTTATGTGTATTCAATTTTATAGCAAACTGAATGGAATCCCAAAAATTGCTTAATCACACATTAGACCAGAAACATCAATGCTATTATATTTCATTAATGAAAAAAGCACTGTGCATAACTAATGGATTTTATTAGGGCTAATATATAACAGCAGGAGTAGCTGGCAGACCAAGGAAAGATTTTTAGCAAGCATTCTGTGGAAGTAAAAGTCACTGAAAGGTAAAATAATAAACTTGTTTGACACACTGAGGTATAACTTTGGCAGTCATAGGGTGAAGACACTGTGCTTGATAACTCTGGAGCTAGGAGGGCTCTGAAGTAACAGTATTTGACATGTCTGGGACATCTCATCAAAGGGAAAGGAAGATCCCTGACAAGAGAAATACTAAAGAGGACTCCTGGTGGGAAAGTTGCTGCCATGCAGAAAACTGTATTAGATAAAGATATCTGAGAAACTCATGCCCCCTGAGATGCAGCAGTGGTTCTAATAATTGATGGAGTATTACTAAGATATGTTGCTGAAGATGGTTTTGCAACTGTGTCACTAGACAAAAGTGTACATTAAAAAAGTAGAATTTCATTAGTTTACTTTTGTTGTTGCTTAAGAAACAAGTCTTGAGTCTTTTATGATTTCCAGGCAATCATTGGTATATTAGTAATTAGTGTATGTCAGAAGTAGATTCACACTACCAAAGCTCTAACCCTCTTTTGATAGTATTTCAATAAATTTCATATTAATAGAATTATTAATTAATTCAAGCCTTGTAAATACAACAGCATTGTAACGCACTTATTTACACAGACTTAATGTTTCAAACTGACTAAATATTGCGCTGCCTCTTCCCCAAGTTCAGTGCTGAAAGGCAACAGCTGGGCTTATCTAAATGCATAAAGCTAACTTTAAACACATCCTTGAATCTCTGTTAGTAAGGAAACCCAAACTTTTCTGACTGGTGAAAAAGCCAAGTGTAGCTCAGAGCATGCCTATGTTTAGAAGAGGTTGGCAGGTCATCCAGCAGTAAATACAAGATGAGAACGAAAAAAAGGGGACTCTGTCCCTGATGTAGAATTACTTCTGCAATGCCACCTGGTCCAGAACTGCTTTACACACCCCCAGAAGGTATCACCTATCAGCTAAAGGGCAGCCTGCAATGCAGCAGCTGATATGTAGGGGAACAGGTGCAGAATAAGTAGAGAAATAAAATGTAGTAAAAAGAACCCATACATGCAAGAAAAATTGTCCTTCTGTTGAAAGTTAGTGACCCAAAATCTGTTTTCTCCATCTATGTGGTCTTAGTTTGAACTTTGAGTGTGAGCAGATTATCTGTATATCACATCACCTTTTGTTCCAGGTCTTTAAAGTTCATTGACCACTGGAAAACCCCCCGAAAGTTACTTTTCTGCTTACAAAGACATAATGTTATGATTTTTAAAACCCTTTTTCTTTATTCCTGGACAAAGCTTTGAATGCAAAGTTCATCTGCTAGAATTATGCTGCTGTCAAATTCTGGTATTTCAAACAGTGCCTACAATCCAAAGGCAAAATATTGAAAAAGAAACAATTAAGTATGTTTTGTTCTACCAGCTGTGTTTTACATTCAAATATGACTCTTGGGGAGGAATTAGTTGGCTCTTCAAGACACAGGACATTGTAAAGTTTCAGTTGGAGACTGTAAATCTAGAAAGGACCACGTCAGTCACCTGAACTTACTGCATATATGGCAGTGGCATATATGCCTACAGGCATACCTTCCTGCATTAATTCTCATTTAAACAAATTTATATATAATTTGAGCTTTAAATTGAAGTGTTGTAGAATTCACTGCATTGCAGGTCAGTTGACTTGCAGCTCTGTGGTGCAGTAAATTTGGTATTGCCATTGTTAGCCAGAAGACACGGATGTTGCATTAGCCCTGCAAAACCCTCGAGCTGAGCCCTGCCAGGCTTGCTTTGGTTGCCTTTCTCTGGGCTTGCTTGAAGATGTGGATTATCTTATTTGCATAATGAGCATTTGAACATTACCTATTTGTTTAGCTTTAGGTTAGCTCTGTGCAACTGTGTGGTGCAGTGTTATAATAATTTTGTTCCATCTCTGTAAGTAATAGACAGTAATAATAATATGTTATTCTTTGTAGAGTGAACTGTCTCTGACCCCCAGATGATAATATGGAGTGGAGGAGAAACGGGCAAAGGATGGCAGCAAAGGCCTTGAAGGCACAGCCTGGGGATGATAGCAGGGGCTATAAACATACTGTAAACAAATTGCCAACATTGCCAAAAAACATAGCCTTGGAAACCAAATAAAACCAGTTGCAGGGCAAAACAAAAGGAAGAACAAAAATCTAGAATGTGCAAGACATACTGTGTGTACCACAGTGTATGAGAATATAATGTGGAGATGTAGAGTAATGAAGATCAAGGTATAGCAAGCATTAAAAACAATCAGAATTAATGTCATGCAGTCATTAGAGTAGGGAGCAGGAGAAAATCCACTGCCAGACCCATATTCCTCATGTTGTAGAAGGTGGAATACTGACCCCTGATCCCAGCTCCCCCACCTCTTCCTCTTGCAAACAGTTCTCACTTCTGACTTTAGGATCTGGAAGAGCAGAGGAAGGGAGAACACAACACCAGTGAAAGAGGATAAATACCCAAAGAGTGTGGATAAGGATTTTAAACGTGTTATTAACGACACTTTTTGTGTAATAATATAATTTGGACAATCAGCATTATTATTGTTGTAGCTTGGGTAGTAAGTCTTTGAACAGACGTGCAAGACTTCAAACTAGTAATTAATTCTTGGCTGCAAATATAAGAATTATTTTTTTCTCTAGCCCACAAAAGCTGCATGAGGTGCATATTCTATTAATAATTAGCCTGACTCAGAAATCTGGATTCTGCAAAGTTACTATATTTGTCTAGATTACTTTTGCCTAACAGTTGGTACCACCTCTGAATTATTTGTGACTGATTTGTGCTATGTGAAACTTTGTCTGAGAGACAGTACATCCCACTGTAATCAAATGAATATTCCACAGGCAAGTTACTTAGAGCTTGTTTGGTTTTAACTTCCTCTTTTCAAAGATGGAATAAATATACTCTGGTTTGCCGGTGGTTTTCGATAACAAAATATGACTTTTAATCTTATTCTCATATTTTTTTTTTTTACTTTTTCAATTTTATGGAATGTTCTGAAATCTAATGTAGTAGACCCAGATGGATTACGTTAGTACTGGTTATTCCAAAGACAGGAAATAGTTTTTGGTATTCCTACCGGGTGTCCCCTGCACATGCAGCTTTTTTTTGCTCTTTTTGTCTCACACACTAGAAATTCACGTCTGACTGATGGTTTCATTTGCCACCCTAAAGGAAGCCCCACCTACCAGTAAAGTGTGAAAATATTTTCTAACCACAATATATGCTATAAAAGCTGTTTTGAATTGTGTTTTCTCTGCTGACAATAACATCTCTCCTTCTTTTTGTTTCCCTTAGTATTTTCCTAAATACCTTATTTCTAATATTTTTTTTTGTCCTTGTCTGCTTTCCCCTTTCCTTATTTTATTTAATAATGCTGGGATTTTGTTTTGCTTGTGTTAGCCCAGTCTCTTTTCTTCACTAGATTTTTAAGACAGGGACTAAAAGTTCACATGAGTCTCATGGGTGTGTTTTTCTCTTACTTACTTTTTCTCATTATTTATTCAATAATGATTACTTCTTTATGAGAATCTCTTCAGTCATGAGACTGCTCCTTTAAGAGCTTAAACCTACAGATCTCGTGTGTAAAAGCAACCAAACTACACGGATGGCATTTAAACAAGCGATCTTTAAAGTTGTGATATCCAATTCTCTCTGTGAGAATGAGATCTGACAGAGTCCAGTATGTTGGATCACTCACTTTAGAAAGTTGTCGCCTCCAGTTGTTGACAACTGTTCAGAAACTCACAGATTATTTTTTTTTATTGGCAGAATGACATCTCCGTCACGAGTAGGTCACAGTGAAATCACTCCTGATAATAAAGTTGTTCTTTTCTGTGAGATATAAAGCATAACAAATAACTTGCTGTGACTGCATCTTGTTCAATCTGTGGCACGGTACAGAGTATATTCTATTTTAATATCCAGATTTTTAATATTTTTCTCTCTCTCCATTTCCCTTGTTACCTCGGTAATCTGATTCTCACCATAAATGATGGATAGTACACAAGTCAGTGCTTGTTCTTGCCTTCATTCTTCCTGTTCGTGTCAATTAATATTATTCAGCTGACTCATCCCTGCCAGATCCAAGGTTCATTGAAGATAACAGAAAGACTTCTGATGACTTTCCTGTGATTTGAATGAAACAGTTATTTAGGTATCTAGAATTTTATGTGATGTCAACCAAGTTGCATGAAGAGACTGTGCAAATACTTAGCATGACTGAGGGCACAAAATGCTTGTATTTCATACAGAGTTAATCAAAATCTATTTTGGATGCTAATGTGAAGAATAATAAAATAATTGTCAACCTGTCTTTTTTGGCAGGCAGACACTGGGATTCATACAGCAAAAACATCATAGTAAATTTGGGAAAAATCAATTTTCCTAATTAGAAAGCACTGAACTCTCAAAAAATATATATTTCTAGTTATACTCTTTTAAAAAAAAAAAAAACCTCTAAATAGGTTGGTTTCTAAATATGCTGTTTTTTAAAATATATTGTAGGTCTTTTCCTACTGGAAACCCTCATGAGTCACAGATTTTTGTTTTGATTAAATATCTTTGAACAAATATTGAGCAGTCATTTTGACCGCTAAATGAAAACAAAGCATCTCAGAGAGATATTCTGTTGTCATACCCTAGCCAACTGGATTTTTCACTTTATCCACAAATATTATCACCTTTCTCTTGTGCATGGTAATGGATTGACCTAATGGGTCAAAGAGTTAACATAGTTGACCTCCAGTTTTTCACTTACTGGCCATAGCACATTTTAGTCAGTGTGGATCAAATAGTTATCCAGTGGCAAATATTCCTAATAGAAGCATGGTAACAGTTTTACAGCACTGAAACGCTGCTCAGTAAAATGTGTTCTTTCCTATTTGGCAGAGACCTCTCAACTTTCCCGTCTTTCAGTAGTTGAGGCTCTTTAGCATGTTGCTCAGTGGATGACTTTGGGGACTGCCCAGGCAGAGGCATCAGTCACCGGGAGCAAGGAGCAGGAAAAGAGAGGGGCCATCCTCCAGGCACTTGAGAGAAAAAGACAATTCACAGAGATCCACGCAGTAACAGAGACTTAAGAGGACTGTGCATAATGCATGATGTGCAAAGGGCATGTGCTGTCAGATACCTTTGAATGCTACGCGGGAGGAGGGGGGAAAATTGAGCTGGCTAAATAACCCGGGCTTTTGTTAATCCAAGATCAGAAGCAGACCCCAGCTGAGGGTTCATAATCACCTGCTCACTTGCAAGTTGTTAGATTGCATTGAAAAATCCATGCATTCTAGTTTCTTAAAGCTACCTTTGAAAATTTTTCGCTAATGGGAAATCTATTATGTTAAATAAAAGTCGATCCCTAGATAGAGCTTATATGCATTATAAACAGGAATTGTGAGTTATCAGCTCATACTGTGCCATTACTGTGTCTCCACAGAAGCAATTCCTTAAACTAATCTAGCTTGGTTTTGTATGTTTTCTTAATTTAGTACTTACCAGAAGGGACAGGGAAATTGTAGAATACCAGATTGGAAGGGAAGGATCATCTGGTCCCACCTTTCTTCGCAAAAGCATAGTCTAGATGAGATGGCCCAGCTGAATCTTAAGACTGCCCAACACTGGGCAATCCACCACTTCCTCGAGAAGTTCTCATCTCTCTGATTGTTCTCATTGTGAAACAAACCCAGTTCCCTCAGCCTTTCTTCACATGGCAGATTTCCCACTCCTGTTGCTTCTTATATTAAACTTGCATTTTCTGATACCTTTTCTAGTGATTCTTTAAGTGACCTTAAAACACTCACTCACAACACCCTTCTCTGATCCCTCAACATCCTGTCCATGTCTTTTCTGTACAGCAGGGGCTAAAGCTGAACACAATATTACAGGTATGGTCTGTCAAGCCCTGAGTAGAATGGGACAGTGACTTCTTTATCTCTGTGGTGATGCTGTTGTCAATAGTTGAATCCCTTTACTGCCACAGCAACACACTTTTCACTCATACTGAGTCTGCCCATCAGGAACCCCAGGTCCCTTTCCACAGAGCTGCTCCCCAGCTTGATAGGTTTGTGACAGGTTGCCAATTTGAAAAGGAGACATTTACCACCCCTCACTGGGTGCTGGTGCTGCCTGTCAGCCAGTTCCCCACCCAGTGCATGGACCACTTGTCTAGCCCATAATATTTCTCTGGCAGGAGGCTGTGGAAAATTGTACTGAAAACCTTGGAGGAATCCAGGTAGACAAGGTCCATCACTTGTCCCACATCACCTGAGCAGGTTACTTTGTCATTGAAGATGATCAGGTTAGTCAAGGACAATTTGCCCCTGGGTGATTCTGTGCTGGTTTTTCCCAATTACAAACTTCATCTGACTTGTGATTCATTTTCCCTGGGAAAGGATAACTTTCCAAAGGACTGAGGTATGACTGATGGGACTATGATTTCCTGGATCCTCCTGTAAGCCCTTGTAGATGGGAGTGACATTATCCTTCTTCCAGTCTTCTGGGGCATCCCCTAATCTCTGTGACTTCTCAACCACTATGGAGAGCAGCCTCTAAAGGACATCAGACAACTATCTTGACACCCTGATGTGGATATTGCCAGGGCCCATCGATTCGTAGGAGACATGCTCTTGTACCAGTTCTTATGCTCTTCCTTTACTGAGGGTGGGTCTGTGTTTGCATCATCCTGAATGTTGGGGTTTTTTTTTTCCAAAGACTGTGATGAAAAGCTACTTTGATGTCTCACCAATAATATATGCATGAGGCACTATGCTGTTTCTTAAATATCTGGAAAAATCTTGTATGAATGTTAGAGGTGTATTTACTGAAGACAACTCATCTAACCACCTCTGATTTTGTCATAAAAAAAAGTTTTACATAGAAAACAAAATGTAGACATTTTATTTCGAGACAAAGTAAAAAAATGCAACTATAACTCTATGCATTAAGCTATATAATTAAGAATTCTTCCAGGAAAATGAATCCTGTAAAATGAAAGAATTTTGCAAACAGCTAAATCTCTCATGTACAGGCAGAAGAAACTTTAAGAGCCTTAAAATATTAGCATTTCCATTTGCGTATTAGTTTACAAAAAGGCGTGGGAAAATCACATCTGGAGACCTCTATGGTGATTGCTACGGGATCTCCCCTCCAGCCACCTGAGACACTTATTGTAAATCTGGAACACAGTATTCTTTAATACCTTGTATCTCTCATTGTACCACAACAACGAAATTATATGTACATAGTCTTTATAAATAAAATAACTAATTCCAGTTCAGCTTCAAGCATGTAACCCAGTGACCCACACCACAGAAGCAAACAGAAACAGATTACACACTTGCTTTTTCATAGGTTGGGCTTATCAACATCATTTCTCACAGGACATTGCTTGGGGAAGGAGCATGGGTAATATTCTTGTTCTACACACTCAAAGTCAGTTAATAAGGATTAATGTGAGGCTTAGTCATAGAATTTTAAATATTTATAATGCACCTATTTACACAGTATCACTTTGAGGTTAAATACCCAGCTAAATGCTTATACCTGCTCTTAGTGCCTTTTTACCAGACTATTTTAACAATTAGCAAATAAATAATGAGAATAAAGAATGTAATTTTGCATGAATACTTACTCATAATAAAGAGTTTTTTTCATATTCTTTAGTGTCTGTGTTATAAGCAATGTTTGTAATAAAAGTCAGTCCTATTTGACTGCTAAGTATTGGCTGGTGTCATCCATTCCTTTGAAAAGGAATTTTTCAATAATTAGTTATATATATATTGACACAGACAAACCTTAGACAGTATGTATCTATATACTGTTATAAAAACATCTAGCTGAGGGGGACATTCAGAAATCAGTCAGTCTTTCTCCTCAAGGTGGAATCTGCTATATTTGCACCATTTTTTGACAGAAGTTTGACAAAACCAGGTGCTCACAATGCCACCTGTTTAAAAAGTGACTACAGGTGAGCACGCGATCTAACCTTTTAATTTTTTTCCATATCATGTGCAGATATGGAGAATAGATTATTCCCTTTTCTTTCAGTAAATCACCTCACCTTCCTGAGGTGTAAGATAGCACTAATTCCCCTGGCACTCCTTTCTATCCACCCCTCTCTAGAGGAAGAAACCCTGGTTGTTTCAGAAGTGCCCTGCAGGTTTCTCTCATGCTGCTGTGTTCCCTCCCTTGGGGTTTGTTCTGCTGGTCTCTCCTTTTAGCCAAAACCAAGTGCTGGAGGCAGGCACAGCATCCTGCTGAGGTCTTGCAAGCACTTGGCGGAGCGGGAGGATTGCTTCATCTATTTTTCAGGATGGACTTCTATTTATGCATCCCACGGTGACATCTGCCTGTCTCATGAAAACATGACACTGCTGATTTCGCTTGAGCATGTAATACCACATCACCTCCGGGCCCTTTCCTGGAGGAGTGCTGTCTGCTCGGTTGTTCCCTGCTTAGTACATCAGCAGCTGGTTGTTCCTAAGTATAGCAGCTTGTACCTCTCCCTCCTGAATTGCTTCTGGAGCATTTCTCTACTTCCTTGAGATCTCTTTGATTGCTACTCCCAACTTTCAACATAGTCCTTCCTGTCTTCATGTTTTCTCTAATTTTACACAGAAGTTTACTCTCTCCTCTTTCATTAATTAAAGATTGAATGGAGCTGTATGAAAGACAAGGCCCTGTGGGGAGGCATTTAATATTTGCTTCCATTTTGGCAGAGAGCAGTTGGCAAGTCTTCTGGGAGGTACTATCCAACCACTATTGCACCCAGTTTATAGCAATTTAATCTAGACCATGTTTCCCTAGCTTAAAAGATTGTAATGTGAAATAATGTCATGTTTTAAAGACAAGATACATGATGCCTATTGCTTCTCCCTAACCACATAGCTGGATACCCTGTTGCTGAAGGAAATGAGCCAATTTTAACATGATTTGTTCTCTACAAATCTCTGTTGACTTATCTCAGTTTTGCCTCCCCACTTTCAAATAATTTATAACCTTTTCATTTTGCTAAACGGGTCTCCTCGTCCCTTTTAAGACTCCAATTAATTATATATTTGTAAGAGACTTGATAGTCCAGCTTATTTTCTTGTACCTGACAATGATTTTCCTTAGTACAAATATAGCACATAGTTTGAGCCTCATGGCTCCTACAGGAAGTAGACACACATTTTGCCTTTAGGTTTAGATGAATGTTTAAGTTCAATTTATTGTTAAAGTATCTTTCATGAATATCCAGGCCTAAAATTCATTTTAGTCATAGCGTGACTAGTCTGAAACATGTCAAGCCTGAAGACCTGGAGTTATTAATTTGAAATAGGAGAAGAAAACAGGAAAAATGTCAATTTTAGGTCTCTGTGACACTATATTGTGAATAGGTGTTGTATGCACAGGCACACTAGGAATAATTCTGGATAAGAATAATTGCAAGCTGTGATAAGCTTTTGTTGCATTAGCTAAGGGGCTCACGATTTTCTTTTCTCTTTGAGGACTGAGGCTTCAGATGTGAGTACAGTTTCTCCTTTGCATATAAGATTACATTTCTCTCTTTCGGCCTAATAGTATAATACATTTAATTTATGTATTATTTTTAAAACTACAGAACATATTAGGAAAACAGGGCAAAACCCTAAATCATATATGTCAGTGGAGAGCTGCCAAATTAGGAGAGAAGAAAGGTTTAATTTCTCCTATGCAACACTGTTTTTTGCTGCTGCAAAAAGGCTTAAAAGCACTCATTTAAGAACTTGCATTTTATAAAGATTCAATTCCTCAGTTCTTATACTTTCCCTTGGCGTTTCTCTGCCATGCAAACTGAAAACTAAGGTCAGTCCATGCTGTAAAGGTTAGAACTGAGTTAAAGTGGCACATCAACCGTGCAATTTGGGAGGAATTAAAGGAAGCTGAGTAATCTCATCCATGATTTCCTGGTGAAATGCCCAGCAACAATAGGCATGGTCCTTTCCACTGTGGAAAGGAGCTCCATTCACAAATAGTTTCTTGCTAGACATTTGATGGAAAGACTGAATAGTGAGCTAAGCACTGACTACATGACACACCAGCAGCACCTTGTGAACATAATTTCTGGTAACACTATTGTACTTTGTGCTATTACTAAGTGAAATATCCAAGCCCTAAAATTCAAAGAAAAAATGCTAAAAACTCTGGAAAAGATCTTTAATGTCAACGTTCAGATATAGGTATGGAGGAAGGGTAGGCAGCTGTAGGAAGGGTTTCCATGGCAAAAATGTTGGAAGAGAAGCAACACTTCTCTGTCATGAGACAACATCACTCTATAATGTGAATATCCACTGAAAGAAAGACACTTTAAGCCCTACAAATAATCTTGTAGGCGTAAACCACTAAAATGATAAGCTTAGTAACTGTATACACAGAAGTGTCCATTAGGGACAAAGAAATCACTGTAATATTCACGATCAAGTACTAAAGGATGATTACTACAACTTGATTTTACAACCTTTTTTATTTTGGCTTGACTCTACACATTTATATAATACTCAGATGATGTCATTTCAATCAGCAGTGGTGATTCACATCTGGGATGATTTTAAGATAATCAAAAGAAATGTATCAAAAGGTAATTCCAGCTAAATCCTTTGTCTAATTATTTCTTACTGACTTTAAGCTTTCAGGTAACTGCCCATTAGGAACACTGGGTTCAGAGAGTGGTATTAGTGGATATCTGATTCTCCTGAAGTGGTAAATGGAGTAGACCGAGATGAATTGAGTAGGGAGACCTAGAACAACTGATCTAGGTTGTTCTTTGCTTGATGCAAAATGCTGTCAGTTAATGTCCCATTTGCTGAATGCCACATTTTCCAATAATCAGTCTGTTTGCTGAGGACAGGTAGTTTCCCACATGTGATTAGCTGACACTCTGGGGGAGGAGAGGGGTGTTTAATACTGATATTTAAAAAATGACATCCTATCTAATGATTCCCTGACCCTTAAATTTTGCCTTTCAGATAAGCTAGTGTGCAGTATATGCAGCTGTGTTGTTTATCTGCATATTACAGATAGTCTTACAGATTAAGTCTTTTACTGTGGTCTTTGTAATCAGTATCACGTAAGCAGATTAAGGTTTCTTTTGCCACGTAAATCTCCATATTGTTGAGAGGTTTATGACTCTTATTTCATGTCACTACTGCTGTATAGAAAGGCTTTTGTACAGAATCAGTGGGTCGGTTATAAAACTATTTTGTTAACTCAGTAAACAGATATCTATTAGAAACTACATAATAAGCCATTTGTTATGACCCAAGTAGTGACAGCAGTTACAGCAGAACCCATTTTACTTAGCAGTAAGTTTCAGGTTATGTAATTTCTATTGAGATCTTACATTTAAAACATAAACTATTTATGTTGCAAACCTCTTTTTCAAACATTCTGGAACAGCTGTTCACACTTCAAAATTTAGTTGCATCATGTACTCCTACCAAAGTAATTGCAAAGCAGCAAGGGCAGGGTTTTCCAGTGCAGGCATAGTTGAGTGCCCAGCCCTGAGCATTGATCCATTCTCTGATTAGGCGTCCTGTGCAAGAACAAGATGGCTGAGAAGTTGAGGATTTTTTTTTTACTGCTTTTCATTTTAGGGAAAGAGCTAAGATTCCCTAAATGGTAAAATTTCCTCCTAGTAAGAAAGATAAACACTAGAAGATTTCCTCAGGAGTGAGAGGTACTAGAAGGAAGCCTGGTTTAGACTGAAGGAGAGGACTTGGTGTCAGGATCAAATCTCTCTTGCCCTCCAAAAAGATGGGATATGAGACAGTCCCTGTGGAGGTCTGCCTGTGTGGAGTTGTGCTGTGCCTCTGAAATGCCTCAGTTACTTGGTTATGACAACGTTCTCCATCTGCCAGGAGACTTTTATTTGGTTCATTTGCCAGGCTCTTCACAACTTCCATCTGCCTTTCTTTCCTAGCCTTCATCTTCCCTTGATTTCTTTCATAAAGCCCCAGTTATCCATCCATCCATCCATCCATCCATCCATCCATCCATCCATCCATCCATCCATCATCCCCGTGTCCAGCCCCACATCTCCTCTCTCCTTCATGACTGCTGCTCCTTCCCGAGCTTTGCTCATTCTTGTTATTTATAGCCTGACTACCAAGAGATTATAAATCTTACTTCTGGAAACTTATAAGTCATACAATGCTATTGTAAGGAAAAATGAAATAGCGTTTTTTCAAGGTTTCTAAAGTTATGATTTCCTTGCTCAACCACAGGATCTCTACTGGTCAGTTTTTCCTTATATTTGTTATCTTCTTTGAAAGATAGATTTTGCCGCCAAATTTTTATCAGTCAACTGAACTGTCCTTTTGCTCCATTTTCAGCTATTTTTGGAGTTCCAGGAAGGAAAAAAAGCCACACTTTGAATAATTTCCATTTCAAAAATTATATTTTTTACTTTCATTGTAATTTACTTCCTATTGTTATGCTTGATGTCAGTAGTAATGCAGAGAAAAAAGGTATTAATACTCTCTGCAGCTTCATCTTTTGTTTCATGAATAGTACTGGAAGCAAGATGATAGCACAGTGTACAACTACTCTGGAAATGCTGCTTGTATGGCTTATGGATAACACTGAAAAACCTCTCTTCTTTCTAACATGGAATCCGAATAATTTCATTGTCTCTTGTACAAGAAGATGCACAGAAAGTTTTTGAGTTTTTTTTTTTATTAAATTATATAATGATCACAGATTTTGAGTTTGCGATATTTCTTTTTCCCTATATTTTTGTGTGTGTGATTTTATTTTTTTTTCTTTTTAAATTTAGAAGCCTGAAGCAAAACACACAGTGAAACATTTCCAGTAGGTCTTTGGTTGCTTCTAGGAATAAATAGATTCTGTGAACTCATGCATAAGTATCAAGTTTGTGCTGAATTTAGTGTGTGAACCTTTAATAAACACTCAGAATACCTTTCTTGCTAAAAAAAATATTATATAGAGCTGATTAGTTTTGCATACAAAAAGAACTCAAAATAATTGCTTGTGAACCAGCAGGTATGAATATTGTAGCTGCACTTTATAGGGGAAAACAGTCTATCTTCCTTTGGATGAGTGATGCTGCTACATTATCACTAAAAAAAACAAACTGTCTTAAAATCAGACTTAGGCATATATGTATGTGATGATAAAAGAATGTGTGTGAGAGAGAGAAAGGGAGAGAGAGGAAATGAGACTGAGAAATCTTACTTTCCTTGTTTTTACTTGTTTTATAGCATGTTTGATGAAATGGAGGATCTCCTTTTCTGGGAAACATTTTTATATTTTCCTGTTTTTTCCAGTAAGAAACTATTCATCAGTTTTCCTGGTATTTCCAGTATTCAGCAACTCAAGGAGTCATGAAAAAGTAGCTTTTCTACCGCAACACTGTGAGCAAGTAATGCTTCAAGTCATGTTCCTTGGCAAGTGACATTGGAGTGCAGTTTGAGTTACTTGCTCAGTGTAAAAGGTGTAAAAAAAACTACCTCTATTCTCTTTGGCTGGCACCCCAAGCTCAAGTGCAAATCTGCCTTAAGTTGAAGCGTAGCATGTCTCTGTGCTTATGCAAAACATAAGAGAAAACCTGAGCACGTGTGAAAATCTGCAGTTAATGTAATGTAATGGCCAGGAAGGTGCAGTTAATGTAAATAATGCTGATTTATCTGAGCTTAAGCTCCAGGATGCTCTCTGTGGTCAGAGAAGGGTTATCTGGCAAACATGTAAAGAAGCAGCAGGGTAGTGCTCAGTATATTGATGTGGATATGACCTTTCCTCTGTGCCAGTGGGTTTTTACAAATATATGACATCAGGAAATGCCTACAGCCTTTTTTTCCCATTTTTTGTTTTTCTTAAGCATACCAACACCTGCATTTTTCCTTTATGTTTTTGTATATCAGTATTAGTATTTCTTTAAAAAGCCCTAATTAACATGAAGCATATTTCTGAAAGGAGAGATAGTAATCTTATTCCCTACCAAACTGATGGTGAAATATAACAACAAATCATGCTCTTCTGGGAGGCAATACTGTCAAGAGAGTAATTTTACTTTCTGATACTTTAAAAGCACTTTCTGTAGCTGTTCCTAGTGATGCACTTATAAGAGCAAAACAAATACAAGAAAAACACTTTCAAATAGCTAGCAGAGACAGACCTGCTAAACTAGGTCCAAAACCAGTCTTCAGTACTTCAGTTTATGGTTAAGTCAGTTTGCCTCTGATATATAACTTTGTGAGTGAATATGGGGTTTTTTTATGACAGCGTGTATGTAGGTGTAGGCAGGACCAGTAAATGGAGTGAAACAAATGTAATACAGGATCTGTGGTCAAAATATGTGGAACATTTCTGCTGATATCCAGGATGGCCAGAAATTCTCTGTGATGTTGCCTTTCGGCTTGGGCTATTGTTTGCACATCTGCAAAAACTGTGAGTACATAAAGTCCTTGTATAGTAACAAAATTATTTGTCAGAGTTATGTTTATGTAATATAACATTGTTAATTCTAGTAATTTTTAATTAATTACTTTAATTTTTTTAAAATTTAGAAATTATTTTTACTGTTATAAAGAATTCTCCTATATTTGTAGGCATAAGTTTGTGTGAGGATAAATTTTCAGTTTCATTTGAGAGTCTGCAACTCTAAAGATCTAACATTCTTGAAAATTATGCTTTTTTATGTTATAATAGTAGTTTCATATCACAGACTTTGTTACATTTTTTAAATGTCTCCAAATTGTCAATGCTTTAACAATCCTTCCTAAGTTGGTGGAAATTAGACACAAAACACAAAACCATTTAAAAGCATTGTCAGAATAAGTCAGTGCAAGAAAAGTGAAAGCTGAAAGAGGCAGCCCTGTCAAGATGCTGTTCTAATTTTCCATATCCACATGCAGCAGACTTGAGTGGTTGTTTCAAGCTCTAAACACAAGTGTTTACTCCTCCTTTTTCTATTCTGTTGTATTTTAAACTCCTCAGTAAACATCTTAACAAATACTTGCATTGCTGTTTTAATTTAGCTCCCTGTGCACTCCAATAGGTGTCTTTAGACCACTTGAATTCTTCCAACTACTGTTTTAAACATTTTACCGGCAGCCTCCTCTCTCCATCCAACAAAGGAGTAAATCATATGTTGTGTTGATAGGGCTGTGTTACAAAAGCAAACATTTTCTTTTCGGAAGCAATGACATGTTTTCGGATGTCCTGAAAATGTAGCCGATGTTATTTGAGTAAGGAGATGGATTAGAAGTGTTGCACAGGATGGTTATAATGGATTTGGAAGAATGGCTTCCACAGGAATGACAACTGTTACATTGCTGCTTGCTTTCTCTAGCCATTCCCTGTTGTCCTACTTAACCTATCAGCCCATACCCTTGTAAAAAGTCCCTCTCCAGCTCTCTTGTAGCCCCTTTAGGTACTAAAGTCTCCCTAGAGCCATCTCTTCTCCAGGCTGAACAGGTCCTAGCTCAGGCTGTCTTCACAGGAGAGGTGCAGGATGACAAGCAGTACCTACTTCTTAGGTACATTAAAGCAAAGAGATGAATTTCAGTTTGCAGTCATTTTAGCAGGCTGGAGAAAAGTGTCTGTGGGAAAGGAGAGATGTCCCCTCCCCTTTTATCTTTTCCTCTTCTTTTCCTCTTTGTCTCTCTCTTTTTTTTTTTTCTTTTTTTTTTTTTTTTTTCCAAAAATGACATTCTGTAGGGTTTTTTTCCTAGGATGTGTTGTTGTTTTACTTTCAAGTTTGTATGATTTATCAAGGACTAATTCAGAACTTTTAACATCATTTGAAGTGCAGCATGCCAAACCAAAAAGAAATGTTCAGCGGCACTGAAACCTGGAAGAAATCCTGTTTCCCAATAAGTCCTAGCCATCATTTCTAAACTCACCGGGAAGATGAAGGTCTTATTTAGAGTATAAATGAAAACAAAGGTTAAATAGCACTTGATCACCTTCTTCAGCTCAGCAGGTAACTATTTGCAGTGCAGGGCAATAGAACTTGATCTTTCAAAATGTAGAAAAGTTAAAGGACAATTATGATGACTGAAAGGAGAAAATAAAATTAGTATGTTTTATATTGCATAACATTATCAGATAAAATAGCTCAAATATATAATTGTTTTGAATAAAATATAGCAGTCAGTTTTAGAAAAACATATATTAGAAATGATGGAGGAAGTCCATTACAGCAGAAGTATGGTTATTGGGCTTAATTATTTTTAAAAATAAAAAAAAGCCACTTTTGGTGATTCTGACAATGTTCTAGGTCCTTTACTAATAGATTAGGATTTTACTAAATCTAATGGAACCATAGAGTCTTAATGTCTACCTGAGAGTTCACCAAGATTTTGAGCTATGAATCATGGTATAGTCACCGTGTGTCAGCCACTTCTCATTGCAATGGTCTGCTAATTTAAAATATATATATTATAGAATTAATAATTTTCCATCTTGGCTAACATAATTCCTGTTTTTATGATCTATCTAAATGTTTTCTCTCTGAGCTTTAGTGGTTTGTAATGCTTCCACCAGACAAATCAGATACCCAGTCGTCTACCTCATGTCTGCTCATTTTAATAATCTAAAACTTGTTACCCATTTTTAAAATCTAATTTAAGGCTGCCCTCTTCATTTTTCTGTGGCATGGCTTCATAACCATGTTTCTGATGACAGCTTGATCTTGTGCTTCTTTCTCTTTGAAAACCTTTCCCACCGGAGTTTCTTACATCTGTGGAAACTTTCACATTAAAGCATTCTCTCTTTCACGGTTGTGTGTCTCCAAACATTTTTCCTTCTTTTGCTTGTTATGGTTTCCCTTTTTAAAGAGTTTCCCGTGACTATGTTGAATGAATGGTACAAAAATATGCACAAATTTGCATAATTGCTGCTAGATGTTCTTCAGGAAGTCTTCACTCTCTTTGAAGCAGTCTGAAGAATATTTTAAGTTGTTGTCACCTCTCCACTATTATAAAGAAATGAAATGCATAGAAACAGTAATATGATTTAACTTTTCTGCTGGCATATGTAACTAACTGCAAATAATTTAGGTTCAGAGGCAAAAGAAAATAGGTGAAAGAGAGAAATACAAGGAAGCTATTTAAGTACTGTCCAAAGGTCATGTTTTGTAGTGGCTGTAATATGAATGGGAAAATGAGACTATGATGCAAATATATTCCTTTATGAGATTTACCCACAGGTAGCTCTGATGTGAAAGGGCTCATGGTGCTACGAGCCATAAGAGACCTGCTATATTATGACTCAATTTTCTAATTCTTACTGAGCTCTTAATTGGGCATTAAGTTCCTGTAGCCGTATCAGAATTTGCCTCCCTCATTGGCTTGATACGACATAAGAGGCCAAACCTGTCCCTCATGTGGCTACATTGACCTCCATGGGACCTCAGCAGGGAGCAATTACTTTTATTAATATGATATTAGTGCTGCATACTGAGGGATGTATTTGTGTTGACATAGCATTAAAGTTTAAAAAGAACGGGTTTATATTTAGAAAACTAGGGTTTATTTTGGGATTATTCCTCTTGGAAGTGAAGTTTTTTTACTCAAGGTTTTTGTTTTGTGGGGACCAGAAGCCCTTTTTGGCAGGGTGGGTTCGTCCTGCAAACAGAAGCAGTCAGGCTGAGCATACTCTCTGTAAACAGCCCTGTTAATGGGAAAGAACTCCTAATCAAGCCAAAATCATTGCTAGTGTAAACAATTTAAATAGTTAATGAAATTTATTTAACACAATGCAAGCCAGTGGATTTGCATGTGGACCCCATAGGGACAGAGGAGCGTCTGTCCACTCTGGCTTTTAAACCAGTCAGTTAAGGTGTTGAGTTTTGCTGTGCATCAGAAACAAACCCATCTTGACTCCCAGTATCTAAATATTGGGATAGACTTCAACATCCTGACTCTCCCAGCATTGGTATCCATGTTAAAGCAAGACTTTACTGGCACTTCCACAAGTGTGCTCTGGTTTCCAGTGGAGACTTATCTTCAGATAGACTTGGCTTAAATAAGGAGTTGCAGAGCAAGGGAAAAGGTGGTAATTATGTTACTTTGCAATAGAGACATTAATAGAGTCTGAATAGCTTGATCAGACATTTATGTAATCATTCTTAACCTACTCAGTTATTTTTATTCCTTGACAACAAGAATAATTCAAGTACAATTTTCTTTGCATCTTCTAGTGGAGAGGAAAATAGGAAAAAAACCAATTCAAATAATGGAGGAAATAAATTGAAAGGTCAAAATGTGTTTAAGTTTGTCTTCTGAAAACATTTTTTATACTCTATAACATTTTCTTTGTTTGACTTAATAGCTGATCTTTCATACGGCAATTTCCTGTGGCCTGAAAGTCTCTTCAATCTAGGTTAAAGATGAATGTCCCAGGGATTTTGGAATAATTCCAATAAAAGTATCAGATGTTCCTGGTGATATCTATCAGCCCTTAAACTCCCCTTTCATCAGTGAAGTCCTACTGTGTTTGTTCTTAGGAAAATACACCTACAAACCCCCTGGAAACAGGAAGATTTAAACCAGGTGGTATTGGGTTGGTTGGATACAGCTACTCTTCAGCTGCTGAAAGTCCACATACATTACCTGTGATCTGAAGAGCTTAATGACCTCCTTTGCAACAGTGATGAGACTTGGTAGAAAGAAAAAAAATGTTGGAAAGTAAATGCTTTTGTTTGAAACCGGGGCCATGAAGATCTTGATTCATCCTTTTGTAGGTGTAATAGCTCTGTAATCACCGTACAGGTATTCCCCCACAAGTTCCTTTTATTTCTGACTGTGGATATGACAAAACACCTCCTTTTTAACATGCATAAGCTTCTTGGCACTTAGCTGACAGTTAAGTTTGATAAGATTTGTTGAAGTAGACCAGCCTTGCCAAAAGGCTTGGTTCAGTCATTAGCCACTTCCAATGCTGGTTATCACACAGAATTTGAAAAGAAGCTAAATACAGCTTCTCGATTAGGAAAAAGGGGAGAAGATCCTCTTTTCTCTACTCGTTCAGTGGTTAAAATACAGCCTTAGGATTACATGGCTTACAGAAGGGTAGAATGTCTATACTGTACGGTCATGATACTCAACTACAAAAGGGCCACATAGATTCTAGACTGCTTCTGGTGAAGAATGACAAAGGAAAAATTTTGGAACTGTGGGCACAAGGCTCACACTCCATTACTTATGCTCAGTCGTGAAATATTTTCCTTCAGGGTGCCTAATATCCAGTGTGGTGTGCAAAATACACTCCTGAAAAATGGGACACCAGCTGGACCCCCCCCAGGGCCATGCAGGTAGGTGGACCCTGTTCTGATCTGGGAGCATCTTCCTCTTTTTTAAAGGCTGCAGAAGCCATTGCTGCCCAGGTATGGTGTGGGATTGCCTTTGGGGTGTGTCCTGGTTCTGGTCAGGACAGGGTTAATTTTTGCAGTAGCCAGGAGGGGTGGTTATTCTATGCCACCTCATTTCATTGCTGTGGGTGGGGTGAAAAGCGTGGCTTCTGGGTCAGGGAGCATCCTGTCCTGGTCAGGTATTGCTGGGGGGTTTCTGCGTGGTGAGGTTTTTGTTTTCACATGTGAATCGTTCACCTTTCTTGTACACCCTTTCATTAATATTGTTGCTGTTACTGTTCATTTCTTATTTTCATTACTGTTTCCAGTAAATAGTTTATATCCCAACCCTTGATCTTTACCTTTTGGGACTCCAATTCTTCTCTCCAGCCTACTGCGGGGGGGAAGGGGAAGGGGAGTGAGAGAGAGGTGTATGGTTTGAAGGTTTGGATTCAGTGGGAAGACTAAATTGGGGAACACCATTCCTAAACAACAACAGGGTGGCATGTTTTTTTGGGAAGAATGAGAAGCATGTGTCAGCCAGTACAGGAGAAGCACCAAGCTAAGTGAATGCTGAGGATATCGTATCTCTGCCTATATGCAAAAGCAGGAATCAGGGGTCCGGGAGACCCCCCAAACCATGGCTACAAAGTGAACCAAGTGCCAGCAGAGGATTTGTGCTTGAAAAACTAAGAAACCCATCTCTCTGGAGCTAGTCCTGGCCCAGTACATCTGAATTTGAAGAGTCATTTCAGTAAATACCATGTTCTATTTCGAGTCTAAGGGTAACTGAAAGCTGTTCTACTACTAGATCTGAGAGGAAAATTCATTATTAAAAGTGATAGGAATGAGTCCCTCTTAAAACAGAAAAAAATGAAAAGTAGATTTAAAAGCCTGCTTTGATAACATTGATGTTTTCCCTACTTCAGCAAACCCTCTTCTCCTTGTCCCAATGTCCTTTTAATAAGGAGGAAGGAGAGAGAATTGAGATAATGAGGAAACAACTTTCAGAGCAAAACTTTTGATAAGCATTTTCTTACATAGAAAAATAAGCAAAATATAATTTCTTTGCTAAATTTTCCAAAATGGCTGGAACAAAGTTGCTTGGAATTTTCAGGATAATTCACATTTTTGCATTTATTATTTTTTAACCAAAAAAGTAGATAAGTAGTTTGTATAAAGCTAAATAAAATTATTTCTAGTGAAATGATTTAATCAATATAGGGCTTAGATAACACTTGTTTGTAAACAAAACCTTTATAAATTAGTTATGTGCATAATTTGTCTTCCCCACAGCTGCCTGCTAGTGCAGTTTTAGTGACAACCCATTTACATTCTTTCTAATTGTATGAGCAAGATTTCAGATAAACATCACTTATATAGCAACTGAATAATTATTTGACCACATTTTCCATCTTTGATGAAACATGAAGAAAAAAATCAGCTAATGATGCCACTACTGCCAGGACCAATTATCACTCTGGAAAACCCAAATTTCAATGCTCTGAAGTGTTGACTGTAAGGATCACAATTTCTTATATATATATACCTATTCTTACCATGACACTTGATAATTCACTTCATGGATTGTATGGAAAGTAGTGCATGATTTCAACAGCAGTCTTAAATGGGCAGATTAACAGGGGGAAAGAAAGGTATTAGGCTTTTATCTAACATCAACATTGCACGGGAGAGTATCCACTCTGCTGGGAATAATTAGTTTGTTTAAACCTCCTTAGATTTAAAAGTGTCATTTGTATTAATTGAGTGTTTAGAATTCTGTTCTTACCTTTTCAATCCTTCTTTTCATGGCTTTATACAGCAACAGACATTAAAGATTGATTAAAGGCATGTTCTTCTCTTTTTTTTTTCAATGTTCTTACTTTTTATTCAGTTATGAAAGCATTTGTCATAAGTCAGTCAGTTCTACAACAGATATATTTGTACATACCTGAATTCTCAGTTCAAATGGTCATTTGTGCTTCATCAAACGAGTATTTTAAATCTAAAATGATACTTTTCCCTTTTAACCACCTTTAGACCCTAATTAGACAATATCTGCACGTGACTCCATGACTAGCACCAGGAATTTCCATTCCACTGTTAGTTAAATAAGCTGCATTTGGGTAGTGCATACATTAGAGTCAAAGGGAGCCACACTGGACAAATCAGTCTTTGATGGACTGACAAGCTGAAAAAAATCAAAGCTAATCCAAAATGTTGAGCAACATCAACAGCCAACTCAGATTTCTGTATTGTGTTGCACATGATCCAGGCAATAATAACATGTGTAATAATAACCATGCTCTCACATGACTAATTCTATTCTTTTTTCTGTTGGCTTTCAGTGACGTATATATATACGTGTATATATATATATATATATATATACATATAATATATATATAATAAATTTCTTCCTTCCATGCACATTTCAGTTGTTCTTTCCCTACTAAGTTTTCTAACATCTATTTGACGAGTTGGGAGGCTTCAAAAAGTGATCTTTTAGCTAAATCCCCTTCTCCATAGATTCTATCTCTAGCCACATGTTCTTCAAGTTCTCAAAGGGGAAAAGCTACTCTCTCAGAGAGGTACTAGCATCACTGCTAACTGGTCAATGCTGAATTTAATATCATGTAATCATAGCAATTCCTTCTATTTTTTTTTCCTGCATTCTGTAGCCTCTAGGTTAAGATTAGCTTGTGAGTAGCTTCAAAGAGTAGCCATGCAGTACAAAATAATATTGTTTTATTCCATTCCTTCCCATGTTTTCAGATTGATTATTGAAAGCAGAGTATCTGTTCCTCTGACTTCGCCCTCAGTTTGAGCACAGAAGAAAAAAAACCCAGAAAAAAACCTCAGAGAATAGTTTAACACATCAATAATATGCAGATTTCTTTGAGAAAGTTCATTTGTTTAGGAGTATCCTTAGAAACCTGTTTAGTGACTGAAGCCTTTGGTGTTCCATTAGTTGTTCATTCATTAGTTGTTCAGATCAATGAAGATCTGAAGTTTATTTGTGAATTATTAAAGGTTTGATCTATCCTAAAAAAGAAAGCAGAACACTTTCAAGCCTGAAATCAAAATTAGAATTGCATTGTTGAAAAATGTGAGCTAATGGAAACACCTGTTACTAGTAGAGAATTAAAACAATGTTCCAGATCCCATGAAAGTGAATAAAGAGCTCAAAGCACCACTCAGACAGAAAGCGTTCAACAAAGTTCAGCAAAGACTATCAATCACACTAGAAAGCCTTGATGAAATGTTTTCATTACTTCTAAACAACAAAAGGTGTTTTTCCAGGAAAAAAAAACAAACAAACAAACAAAAAACAAACCTTGGGGATATTTCAGCTGATTAATTATACAAATAAATTGTCTCTTTAGTAACAAAGTGGCTACAAACAACACTGCAAATACAGACTTTAATGTGCCTCTCAGACATCAGGATGTAGGCATTTTGGTACTGCTCGGAAAATTTAAATTTCAAAGCCATGTTCTTTTTCAGTTTTAGTAAATGCCTGTATGTTTAGGAGGAATAAAGTAATTGAAGGCAAATCTGAGGGAAAGCTATCATAGAGGGGTTTATTCTTCCACTCCAGCTCCTGTTGATTGGTATCTTATCTTGAAATTTATCCCATTGATCAACAGGGATGATTTGCATAGGTAGACAGCACTCAGGATGAGCAGTGTGGCAGATTTCAGACCACAATTCTCTGAAATCAACAGAAATCTGTATGTGCACTCAATTACTATTGTAAAGGATGACTCCTCCTAAAGCAAACACGGGGAAATGGAAGATTTCTGCCCTGAAAACTGGCATAATAAAAATGGCCTGGGAATAATGAAAGTGAGTTCCTTATTTTCTGTAAAAGTTTCAGCAGTATCTGTGATTTTTTCCTTAAACTTTGAAGACTAAAGGAAACCAATATGATAATTTTCATGGTTCATGGCATAGCTGATAACATATAATTTTATTAGCTGATTTCATATCAAGTCCACAATTTCTGTTTGAGCTAGAGGATATTGTTTAATAAGATATCTAATATTATTTTAAATACTTTATGTAACAGAGAATTGACTGCTTCAATAGATAAGTTGCTCCAATATCATTATTATGAAATATTTTCACCTGATTTCTTGCCTGAATATATCTACTGGCAATAGCAAGACACTGCAGTATCACATTAAGCAGTGCCTGCATCAAAGTTTCTTCATTAAAATTCTATTTTCTTATATATATTTAGAATCCCTTTTTTAATAAATGAAGTATACTAGCTTTTCTTATGTTTCTCACTGTAAAACAAATTCCCTAAAGAAAAAACTCATATGTTAGTTTTTCGGTCCTTTAAAAGTACGCTTACCTTGAAACATGACTACTGGATATTAGAATGATGCCATTATTAACACATAATGTTAGTGTATAATGGTGACATCATTAACATATAACATATAAAACATCTAAAAGGGTTTTGTTTATGTGCTTATCCAATATTCTCCAGTTGTTTATTGGTTTTTAAGTGTATAGTTAGTAAATTTTAATCAAATTGTTATCAATGCATTGGTTTTTAGGTGTATAGTTAATAAATATTGGTACTCTCAATTAATTTATTTAAGATAAAAGATTATGTCATATGACTGATCTTTAATGTGATGTCTAGCAAATAGTACAGAAAAACAGAGAAAGACATTCACGTAGACTGGTAAAATAAATTTCAGCTATGTATTTAATCTGCTGGGGTTTAATATTATCTATGAAAACCTGAAGTTCAGAAGCATTAGTTGTGTATTTCTTACCTTAATTTTTAATGTACCACTGTATCTGAATTTTGTGGGCTTCAGGACATTTGATTTGGGGATGTTCACAAGATTCCTCTACGCTTATTACCACTAAGCTCCGACTGGAAGATTTCAACCTGGATTCCTCTTAAAATAGCTTCTGTGTGTGCTTTAGTAATTTCTCTATACCCATGAAGAACACTTTTACCTATTTTTCCAGCAGTTATTCCTCTGTCAGAGCAGAGGATCTCTACTTCAATCAGCTCCTCTATCTGGATGGCTTTTATTTCACCTTCGCCATTGAGTGTGATGCGATTTCCCCAATGGACCTGCCCTAACTTCCACACACCTGAGGAATCAGCCACATCTGTGCACTACATCTATTGTTATAATAGCCACAGAAATGCAGTGGTCCCAGGGAACTCTTCCATATTTTTACTTGTGCTGAAAAAATAAAGAAACAAAAATATTAAGGGCTCTTAACTATATTTTACTGCAAATGGCATATACGAAATACTTTAGTAAGTGTGAAGATAACCTTTTCTGTTAATCTTTCAGTGATCATAACTACCTGAAAAAGGTATTAAAATATATCAAAATCTGTGAGATTTCAAATCTGCAGAAGAGGCTGTTTAGTTGGCCTTTGAAAATAATATTGCAAACTGGAGAACAGCACAAGTGTTTTTCTTCTTTCTAATGAAGAATCTATTGTTCCTGTCCATTTTATTTAATTATGGTTTTGTTATTTTCTGAATGATGGAGTCATTCAGAGAAGATGGATAGGTAGCCATTCAGCTAGTCAGATCATGATAAATATAACCAGAAAGTATTAAGTCTACATTTCACAGGAGATATCTTCTTGAAAAATTATGGAAAGTTATGCTTACATCAATAATAATGGACTGAACAGTACACTTTAGGAATATTGAAAATTAATGTAGGCAGTCAATAGATCTCTACTGAATATCTGTGGATGGTACAGATAATGTACATTAATAATAGAAAGAAAAAAATTATGCCTAAGTCTCCCCTGGGAAATAGGTTTTTTACATGTCACTGAGTTATCACAGATGCTGTCAGGGCCACAGTCTACTGTGTAAGTAATTCTGTAAGTGAGCATTGCACAGTTTAACCTTGAACAGCAGATTGACTAAAATTATTTCAGAAACGTGTAGGAAGACCAACATAGGATGCAAAGTCTTCAGGGTTCTAAACAAATTAACTACTACTTTAAAAATACAGCCTATGACATTCATGAAGGTTATTTATCTATTATTTACTTGAGAAAAATGCAGTTCTGTAAACAAGAGGGTAACTAATTTCCAAGGCAGTAAATACAGTACAGATTCTTGAAAAAAATATTTTCAATTATGTAAAAACAGTTTGAGCCTTTAAAAGCATGAGAATGTACATAACTCAAATTGCAAAAAAAACCCCAGTGTGCTTACAGTTGAATCAGGCAAACATATACACACATATACACGTATACGTTTGTGTACCATACGTTGTGGTGGGTTTGGTCAGCACGTGGCACTCAGCTCTGCTGTCACTCTGATTGGAGTGTAAGACATGCCTGTCATACAGACATGTACGTCGTAGATTTGTGTGGTCTTGAGTAACAAAGGTTTGATTGCAGGCTGGGCCTTAGCCAAAAAAAACCCTCCTGAAATAATAACGCAACACTATATAAGCTCGTCTGTTTCTGAGGTAAGGGAGCTTGTTCACACACTCAGAAATCACACAGAAGTATTTTGCTGGATGAGATGTAAAAATTGCATGAACTCATCGTGTTCAGAATCTCTGAAAGCTTCCCACTTTTCAATGTAAAAGTTATTTTCCTTATCCCATATTTTCTAATCACAGACCCTAAATTCTAGAAGATCTGAAAACAGGATAAATTTGCTCTCTTTGAGATACTATGATGAAATAGCTGAAAATGTTAAAATGCCATTTAAGTTTGATTGTTGGTGTTCTATAGAATGAAAACCAAAAGAAAATCCTCACTGGATTATTATTCCCTTGACAAATGAAATCAATGCAGCTGTTTGCCAGAAGGCAGCCCAAGAGATATAGGTGTGCTATATAGTAGGCATGTTATACAGTGCACTCTACCATATACTCCCTATTCTTTGGGGGTTTTAAATTTTTTTTCAACTGAGAAAAAAAAATTCCCTTTTTGATGGTTAGATGAAACAAGCCCTTTGTTCCACTTTATTTTCTCACTTTTTTTCCCCTCAAAAAATGAAAAAAGTTATTTAAAGAAACTCTGGACAACAGATGCAGCATAAGAAATGGTATGAATTCTAAATATTGCGTACTTAAAAGTCATCCTCTTATCACATTGGCTTTAAGTGAGAAGAGCTAGGCTTTCACATCTCTTTATACCTATATTATATACATATAAAGTATTTTTTGTGTCATTATTTGAAAAGTTTATAAATCTTTGATATTTTATATCCTTTTATATCATGATATTTTAATTACAACCTGTGAATTATAGATGTAATTATGTTGCAATTACTGTAATGAGGACAGCAATGGCAGTGCAGAACCCCTTTAAGACAACTCGGTAAATGCAACTGAAAAGCCAATAAAACAGAAAAAGAGAATAATTTTGTGCCGCCAGTGAAAACACTGTAATATATTGCCTTTTCAAGCTAAAAAAGGATTTTTTTTTCATCATTTAACAGGCAATAGAAATAAGCAAAACCTAAAAAAAAAAAAAGGGTCTGGAGATGGTCCTGAAAACTCATAGATGCTTTTAAAACTATTAGAATGCTATGTGGGGCTCAAGACTGTAATTCAGGCGATGAATAAATTTTCATTTTTTCCACCAATTCTTAAACGAGTTTCTAGGTTTTTTCTTTTTTTTCATCTCAGCGTTTATCATATGTTCCGATCTGTTGATAACAATATTTGCTGCTGCCATGTCCAAATTAATCATGAATTCTTTTGTCCTATTAGACGATTGATGACAAAAAGCAAATTTTTTGTAGAGCTGTATTCCTGACAGCTATGTCCTGGTTGCCAGGGCAGGGTTTATCAAGGCCTATTGATCAAAATCCTGTGTATGAAGTCTCCAGGGTCATGCACAGGCAAAACATAATGTACAGGAACCACAAAGCTTACCCGTGAGCTTCCCACTTAGGGTGCACAGAGGGAGCGCTGTGCGTGGAGTAACTTGCTCAGCTTTCAAACAAACTGTCAACTGAGTAGTTAGCTTAATATTGCTGTGTTATCTGTACCCTTCTGCGTGAACTCTTATTTTGTGTCACACTGGTAGCTATTGTGCCAGAGATGCCTTCGTTTTTGAAGCGATTTTCATAGAGGAGCTTAGCAGTCCCTGTCCGAATTTGCAGTACACCGACTCTCTTACAGTGAACAAACTGCCAGCCCTGGATTCTTGACTGTACTTGTTTCAACTGATTTAATCGCTCCAGCTCTAAGGAAGATTTCTCATACCATATGCCTTTATTTGTAGACCAGGGATTTAAATCCCTCAGCTAATCTGAGGCTGTTGTGAGGGTGAAACCAGGCTGGGAGGGGCTCTCTCCTGCGATAAAACATGATTACACTGGATATATTCATAGTTCCCTGACCCACTGTACCCGCATCATGTCAAGCTGTGAAGTTCAGCTGTGGGGTGATGTGCCTGGGAGTTGTGATTCCCATACCTTGTCATACTGCAACACCTGGACTTTCCTGAGGGTGGAGAATCTGTCCTCAGGTTTCTCCCCCAAAATTCAGTTCAAGAACCTAATTACACTTAATGAGAAACACAAGAAAAAGTTCTATCAGCAAGGGCTTCTCCGTTTACTTACTTTAGAGTCTAAAGCACAGTTTTGTCATGACATTGTCCACACAGCGAGATGTTTCCTACCCTCATTTGTCAGAAATAACCCACAGATTTTGATGTATTAATCTTCATGTGTTCAGCAGTAACCAGTCTGTTGATTTATAATATCAAGGCAGACTATTGGCCTGCTTTATTTTTTTTTTTTATTTCCCCTGCTCTGTTAGACAGCCTGGAATGCCATCTGCTACTGGGATTCTTATCCCTTAAACTAAGTGCGTAATTCAAGTATACAATATAGTATTGTACTTCTGTCTTTTTAAACTGAACAGCTGTTGAGTACAAAAGATATACTCCAACAGTGTTGTTTGAAGTGTGTTATCTATTAAATATCAATGAAGCCACACATTGTTTAGCACCATTTTCAAAGATGCAGTTTTTCTCCAAATAATCACACTCTGGGAAATAAACAATCTGCAGCGTCCAAGAAAAGGTATGGAATTTCATTAGGCTGCTGGGTGTATCTGATGTTCTCATTTATCAAACCTTACAGAACAAAGAGGTTCGTTCATTCACTTGAAATGGGACATTCCTGTACTTAAAATAGAAATGGGAATGAAAAATATAAAATGACTCAGGCTAAAGAGGGAAGTAGGAACTACTGCAATATAAACTCTTGAACAAATTAAATAAGCAATGAGTAAAGAATCTCTTCCATCTTTAGTTGTTGTAATTAACTCTTGAGAGAGATTCTTAGTTGACTGGAGGATTTAGGCAAATCACATATCCATTTTTTGTACTTAAAGGAAATGTTCTAAATTACAATAACTTTTGAAACCACAGATGTTTTGCATAAAGTAAAAAAAAAAATCAGAAGTCCAAATCAAGCAATAAAGAAAAGAGCTCTTTATATTTGCTTAACAAGTGTTAGTCACTTTTAAACTGGACAGGATATTAGGATTTTCAATACAATAAGAACATAGTGGAAATATATCAGTGTACACTGTGCCATATGTAATGTGGGCATATGTCGTGTCTTGTCAGCACATCAGAAGTTAGGTTACAGAAAGAATACCTGGATAACTCTCTAAGAGAGGGTTAATCATAGAGACCTGCATATTAATCTTCTGGACAAACAGATCTGACTCATTAGAAGAAGCCATGCCCCCACAGCAGAGAGAAGAACGGGACAGATCTGGGAGAGACAGCTCTGTTGTATGGTTTATTTCATCAGAAGATAAAACTGGGAGCTGCTCCGTTACTAAGACCCAAAACTTGAAGGGCTACTTAAACGTTTTATCAAAAAAATACTGGCTGTAAAATAATTAATTTTTTTTGAAGCAATATTAGAAGTAAAAGCATCTCTTGTACGACATGCTCTAATCAATGCAATAAAGGGGCGAAATACGTGATTTTTTTTTTAATTAGTATTTAGAAATGTTAGAGAAATATTCGAGAAATTCCCTTCACCTTGTCTTTCTGTTAAAGCAGGGGAGTTGTAAGATTCTCCTTAGATATAGTTTTAACTCTTTTAGGCTGGAGAAGCCACTGAACTTAACTTTGGCACACTGGAATAGGGATTAAGCACCTGAGCTACCTTTTAAAAATTAGAGCATTTCTACAGCTTCCTCCTTCAGGTGTATTTTTGTATGTAAATAGCCCTTGATCTCTGTTTTTGATATAAATCACTCCTAGCTGTTAAGCAACTGAGAGAAGGCAGGATGATTTCACATTTTAGAAAATAAGCACAAGTATTTTCCTTCATTAACTACATGGGGACAACTCTCAATGCAGATGGAAGCAAATATTTGCTGCTTGAGAAAGAATTATTAAGTAAGAGCATCCACAGAAACCACCTAAAATAGGTTTTGGAGAGTTTTAACTGGACTCCTGGAGTTAGTTTCCCCCAATTCTACATAAGCTCCTTGTTATGGACCTTAATTCGTATGGGAATCTGAGAGCTTTTAGTCCAGTTCTTCAAAGGCATTTGGTCACCTGTTTCAACTAAAGTGAGGAATTGAAGTACCTTTAAAGATCTGAGCCTAAATGTCTCTCTTCAATACGATGTAGAAAGCCTCTGTGCAGCAGGAAATTAAACTCAATTCTCTCGGGGCTGCTGCTGTAACCCCACAATCTTCTCTCTCATTGTCCCTGTGCAACCCTGAGATGAACTCCCTCTGATACCTCTCAGATTAGTCAGCTCGAGATTTGTAAGAAGTTATTACTGTTTGTATTGCAAAAAAAAGAACACAAAACAAAACATGGCACTTTTGTATGCCAGTCATTGTTCCTCAAATTGAAAAAAACAGAGGGTTAAAACTGGTTTGTGTGTTTGAGTGTATGTCACAATTTTCAAGTACTCTAATGGAGTTAGGCACTTGTCTTTGACTGAATTTCAATGAGTTTTTAACACATAGCAGAAACCCTTAAGTGCATTCGAAATCCCCATTTCAAAACCTTAAAACAAAATATAGCACCTGAGAATAAAGTATGATGGAGATTTGGGAGGTAGTAATGAGCAAGTCTAATGTTAAGATATTTTTTTGTACTGCAGCTGAGACAAATCTATTAGAAATATTTAGAAAATCACAATCACGGATTACATTTCGCTGTGCCTGTGAACACGTAAATGGGCATCTGTTTGCAGTGCTACAGTGTCCCAGTCTCACACCATGAGAGGCAGTGGGAACTCACACCATGAGAGGCAGTGGGAACCCTGTTGCTGATTTAAATGGCAAAAAACTCTGGGAAGAGGCACATCTGTCTCAGCAGAGAGTCAGGAACAGTGGTGTTAACTCTTTGATGCTGCCCCTGTTTCAGTTTTAGCACATCCAAATGAGAACAGCATTGATCCAGAGGTAGGAACCCATAAGAGAAATGCGTTTGCATATACTCAGGGGTTCAGAGTAAAGACTACTCTGGAAAAATCTCCCTTCTTGTTTGTTAGTTAGTTAGTTTGTTTGTTTGTTGCTTGTTGGTTAAACAATCTCTCCCTGCTCCTGGCAGGCAGCTGCACAGCAGAGCCCACCACCAGAGCCATTTATAAAGTACGGGGTCTCACTCCTGACCCCAAGCCCTGCTCACTGTTCACTTCCAGCAGTGAATTTTGTGTTGGTGACAAGCGAACATTGTTAATGGAAGTTCCATTTGCTTTCAATTTTCACCTTGGGCTCTCTGGCTGCCTCTGCAGTTTTCTGACATGCTGCATTGTGCCTCAAGGTCCTTATTTCTGTTGTTTGGGTGCAGCCCTGCACTGGGGATGGAAAGAGAGCACTGCTGAGCTGTGTCTGGGTATCACACTGGTACAGCAATGGGGAATGAAACCAGGTTTGGAATGTACTATTTGGTTTCATGTTTCCATGTGTGCTCCTGTGTTGCAGAGATGTTGATGGAACACAGTGTGAGAGAATATTTTGGCATCTGGAGCATGGTTTTGGGAATGATATGACTCAGACTGCACTGCTGAAGGGAGGCTGCTCCAGGCAGGGAGATGGATGAAGATAATCCAGGAGTTTCTGACTTTAACAGCAGGTCAGGAATTAGGTGACTTGGTGGAGAATGTCATTAGAGAAAACCCAGGCAGTCTGGGTATAATAAACAACAAAGCCTTAAATCCAGAGGACCCCATTAACACTCAATGTGTCTTTAAAAGTATTAAAGCCTAGCAACACCACAGACTACTTTGTATTTTAGCTGTAAGATGCTCAGGAGTATTAGGGGTAAAGCCAGCATGAGAATCTGCCATGTGTTAAAGATTATCTGACTGTAACATTCAACCGCTCCTTCCTAGTCTGTTTGCCCTTAGACATCTCCCATATGACAGTAGCTAATTTTAAAGCAAATACAATAATTATGAGTGTGAAGGCATGACAGGCTCTTGGAGATTGATTTCTTTCGGAAAGGAAGGAAACACTAATAATATATTGTCTGCGTAAGGCAAAATAATAGATAACTGACTGAAACACCTTAATTCTTTAAGTTTAACATCTTTTACTGGAAAACTTACCTAATACTTTAAAACTTGAAAATATAAATTAAAAAAGAAAATTAAAATGGAAAGCATTTGGTTCCCAGAATGATGAAATGTGATATTTTGACATTTATAGAAATTGCTTACACCTATAAAATGAAATTCCTGTAAAGCTCACTTGATTTGTGTATCATTTAACTTTCCAGAGACATGAGCAGTCTGTCAGCATTTTCCATTGAAATGTCAGGCATTCATATTAAGAATAGTAAATAACATATTTACAAACATAAGCATCTGAAACAAAGCACAAATAATATAATAACAGATGACACCCAATGGCAGGTTTTTTGACATTATGCAAAGTTACGGTTGGGGATTGTTTACTGCTCAGTGAATTTTGCCGTTAGGTGAAAGACCAGTTTTATGAGCATCACAATAAACTTTTGTAAGGAAGCTAAACTTTTTAATAACTGGTTGTAAGTGCCACAAGGAGCTCATTCGCTATGAGCTAAACAACAGCATTCATCTTCACAATCATTAAAGTTTGGCAAGTACAGGGTAGTCATTTAAATATAATGAGTCCTAACTAGGAAAGAGCCCAAGAAGAAAATTATTTTGTATTATGGACTGGAAGACTATAATAAAACAGTAATAATCACCTTTCCTTGCTAAATGAGGTTTCCAGATTTGTAATGTCACTACTCTAGACTCTACAACTCGACAGTGCAAAGCCTAAGGGTGGTTTGTGTCATCTGCAGTGTCGTGCACAAATGGGAACACCAAACTTCCCTTGTCTTGGGTCATTGCACAGCTGCTCCCCTCAGTTTCTCATTGCAGCTTCTGACGTATGCTGTGTTTGTGGGTGACATTAGTGGGTGACATCAGCAGGCGTATGGTGCTGCTGGTGGCATCAGCGGGTGTGTGATGCTGGCAGGTCATGTCAGTGGGTGTCTGGGGTGGGTGTGGCTGTGGTGAAAGCTGGGGAAGACACAAGCAGCCACATGCCATCGTGCCTGTGGGCTGTTCAGCTCTGGCCAAAGGGGTCAGTGAGCACAGAGCGCCCTTCTGAACCCCCATGGCCAAGTGGGGGGAATCCTCTGACCTCTCCAGCTAGGGTTTTTCTCACACAGACCCGAGAAAACTGAGCACTCTCTCCTGTGCTGGGGGAAATATAAAAATTCAGAGCTTGACTGCATTTTGAAAACTTTTGGTTTCTTACTGGAAGTAACCAGTGCCTTCTGTGTAATGCTGTTTGCAGCAATGTCTGTGCAGTTCCTTCCTGGCCCCTCAGTAGATAATAATTTGAAGTAATAGTCAAAATAATTTGATGTGATGGTGCAAGGCAGCTTTCCAGAGCAGAAGAGGGTTATAAGCGATCAAAACCATGTTTAATGAGAAGATATCACATTGCTGAGTCTGATGTATTTCATTCAGAACAGCTTTATGTACTTTCTCTCATCCACAGCACAGTTTCCAGGGAGTTTTCCTGGAGCTCCTGAAGGTACTGCTGTGCCTGTATCTCACAAGAGGGTACCTGCATAAAACTAAAAGAATAAATTATTTGTGAGACAGAAAAGCAACTATTTCGTTTGCATTGCTTTTGCATGGCTATGGTCCATAAACAAACAAAAAGAGGGAAAAGAAGATAGAAGGCGGAGTATCTGTGAATGGCTCTGTCTTATATTCCAAATCCATACCCGGAAGAGAAGAAGGGCCACAGTACATTCGCCTTTTCTGCATCTGCCCATGTACAGTCATATCCCAGCTGAGGGGACAGCACATCAGGGAGGGAGGGAGGTGGTTTTGCTGAGTTCATTTCATCTCAGCTGCTGTGAGCCATGTGCCTTCCTCCTCAGAATAGCAACGGGGCCAGGCTGTGGATGACTAAACTTCTGGGGAGTACTGGAGATGCCAAGGTAACCAGCGTCACTTTTTTCTGCCCCCTCCTTCCTATTCTTTGTGCTGGGAAGAGGCACGAGGCACTTAGAAATAGGACTGCATAGTGCATGTTGTTCTAGAGCTGCTTTTCTGACGAAAGCCCTGCAAGTGACAAAAATCATAAGATTTTTTTTTTTTTCCTAATAGTGGCTGATAATGTATTGCTAACCATCTGGAAGGGATTAAGGAAGCTGCATTGTTGGTACAAACCCCTAAAATATACCAGTTCAGCATTTTTTATTATTATTTTTAAAATTAAAAAAAAAGCTTTTTTAATCTATTGCTGGTTACAGCATCACCAATTCAAAGACTGCTGGGATTATGCATCTTTCATTTTAACTGTGTCAGAATTCAAGGCCTACATTTGGTATAACCATGATGTTATATTTAATTAAAGGCATTGCTATTGTGATCCTTAGCACTGTGAATTAGTCCTCGTCCCTGGGATAAAATGAAGCACACTAATTGTAAGCTGATTTACTGGTTGTTTTCATGTGACTGGATGGCACTGTTATTTACACTAAATGTGGTCAAGTATCCTTTTAATACTGACATGGATTACACACATTAAGCACAAGACAACATAATCTGAAAGCACACTAAAATGTAACAGAAATCCTGACAAAATCTAAACCAGCTGTTATGCAGCTACAAATTACTTCTGCAACCTCTCCTAAGAGTTTTAGTGAAATAAATGGAATGATAAAGAACAAGGAAAAAAAAAAACAGCGAAAAAAACCCTGAGAATAATGACAGTGAGTGACAAATTAACATATTTTAGGCTATGACAGAAAGGTTTTTCTGCATAAGTACTTTGTGCTAAAGAAAAAATACTTTTAAAAAGCCTAATAGAACATAAATGAACACGTGGTTTGCTGTAACCCAAAACCTTAAAAGTTCATGACTCCAAAATTATTTCTGATGAAGCCAAATCATGCAAATTCATACACGAGGTGCAAACGCTGACATTCAGAGAATATTTTTTTTTTTTAAATTTTTTCTTATTGCCTCTGGAACACTGATGTATGTTCCTGTAATCACTCATACTTGTTCTGATTTTCCATTTCTGTTAATGCTTGTAAGAAAATCTGACATCAGTGTCTAGCCAAATTTAGTTACCTTTCCCAGGTAGGCAAATTTTAAGATTCAAGAAAGCTGGCCTCAATTCTAGCATGTTTTCACTTGAGTTTTATTTATATTCTTAAAAAAAAAAATGGTAGGCATTTTATACTGGAGAGTTTGGGAATTTAAAAATTATATACAGAAAAAAGTTTACTGAAGATAGTATAACAATTATGCTCAAAAATGTTTAATATTTATGATCTGATGTCAGTCTTATTCTAGTTAAAACCTTGCTACCATAAGAAAGATTTTTTTTTTTACATAAAACTTACTTTTTTTGTTGTTGTATTGCCTGTTCAATTACAAAAGTAATTGAAGTAACTCAAAAGTCTATCTGAATTCAAACTCTTAGCCATCCATCTCTATTCACTGGGCAAGTTTGTGTGATCTCGTGTGAAATTTGAGGATTTTCTTTCCAAACTGTACATCTTCTAGTAGTTAGTTTATTTGTTCATTTGTTCGGTTTTGGTGGGTTTTTTTTGTTTTTGTTTTTACTCTTTTTATAGTTTGTGGGGTTTTTTTTTGTTTCTTTTTCCTTTTCTTTTTGTCTCAGCTGTATATCTAAGGGTATCAACTAGTGCAAAATACCTCTATGTGATGATCAGTGTGAGGGTTGTGCAATAAAAACCTTTTGGGACCAGTTCCTCAGCCAAGAATAGGCACATGAAAGGTCCTGTTCTACACTTAGCAGTGTTTTAATGAACTTAGTAATAACTTTGCCTGGTTACAAAGATTTACATTTTTAAAAGTCAAGCTGTTGGGTTCAATATGCATAATCAAATTGTCAACAAAGAGAAGCCAGAAAGCTGGATCACCAGGGTCAGTGTTTCTTAGCTTATGAAGGCAGAGGCTTAAAATTTAAAACCCCCTTAAAATTAAGTAACCTGTAATGTAAAAATATACAGTCACATTTTTACTAAAAAAGAGGAAAGAAAGAAAAATAAGCTAACAGATAAGTTTAGCTGTAAGTTGCCTGTTTTTACTGGGATAAAACAAACAAACAAAAAAGAGAAATAAATAAGTTTCTAGTATTGCCTTCCAATATTTCTATCAGCGTTATTGATTAAATTTATCCCCACTTTCCTTTTTTTTCTTTGGCTTTTGTAAGTGTTTTTTTGTTTTTTTTTTCCTTATGAAAGTAATATACAAGTATTTTCCCCTTGCAAAAAGTTAAAAATGGGTGTTCAGGCAACAGGACCTTATTACTGAGAATGAATATATTTGGAAGGATAGGTGTACTTCAGCTAAAGGAGAAAACATGAAAATAGAGTTTCTTGTTACATATGAGACTGAAAATCAGTATGTTTCAAAGACACTGTGTGAGTGTAATGTCCTGTGTCCCTCAGTCAGAATTTCAAGTCAATCTTGAGTTGACGGAGGTTAAGAGCAACTCTGATTTTCTAGTGATATGACCTGAAAAAACCACCTTAAATCACATATGTGTTAGACAACTTGACTTGTCTCCTGAAGAAGTTGTAGTTAATTGACCTTATTGTATCCCCATTTTTAATTATATTATTTTTCTTTTAACTCTAAACTGAGAAGTGCTGAGTAGAGGAGACATGCAGTATTATACTTGGTTTAGTGAGAGCTGTCTCAGTCCTTCAACTCATTTAGTTCTAGTAAAAGAAAGGATTCTTGATAGCAGGAAAAAAAAAGTTCTTTTTTTTATTTTGGGGGATTTTTTCCCACTGAAAATGCTTGTTGTTCTTTAATTTAATTAAGCCCTGAAATCCTAGATCACAGAATCATTAAGGTTAGAAAAACACCCTAAGATCATCAATTCCAACCATAAATATCTTTTTTCAGAAGAGTTGTTCAGGTGTTGATTACTATCTTTATTTAAAAGTAACTTATTGAACCCTTGGGAATCATCTCTTATGCACCACACAGTAAAAATTAAATGAAATAACATAAGTCGCTTATACAAAGAGGATTTGTAAACAGGTGGAGTTTAAAAATGTCACCTGGATTTCAGAGTTTTTTGCACTGTACCCTTGGTAGGTAGCATCCATGTCTTAAAAAAACCTTCTTCTCTTCACCCTCTGGCTTCAGATGAGCAGCTGCAAACTTGTTCCATTTTTCTACCACTGATCTATTTGTCCCTACTTTAGATGCTTTAAGCAGTTAAAAGAATTAACAAAACAGTCCAAAGAAACAAAAGACATGTCATACACTGTAGGAATTAAAGAATGCCACAGTTCTGACCTTCTCATAGAAAATATTCTAGTCTTTCCTACTTTTGTCTAGAAATTCTGGCAATTATTTCATTTAGCCTATTAAATATAGAAAGAATGTCTCTTCATTCAGTCTGGAGTGACTGTGTAGAGTGCTTCTCCAAGGCTTGTGATGACCTATGAAGCACCTGTAATTTTCTTTTCAATGAGCCAGCTATGAGGTCTCCTACTGATTAAATACTTTTAGCTCTCTACACAAAACTGAACTTTATTAAGGAAGACTGCATGTTACATCATCACGCTGCACAGAATTTATGCAAAACTTATCTGACATCTGATGTTCCAGATAAAAAAAGTCCATTTCCTTTCTATTATATTGTTTTCAAAAATATTTGCAGATACAATGTCAGGATATTGTGAAACCCATCAAATAAAATGAAGTTGATAGAATGCTTACCATTTTTGATGTGTTAATATGCTCTTACCTATACATAGCTCTGATATAGCTTCAGGATGGGGAGATAATCACATGTCAGCAGCATAAAGAGGAATTACTGGTACCTCTAAGCATGGTAATATGTTCTCAGTGGTGGCTGCATAATGTTGCACCTGGTCAAGGATAAAATAACATGGTTTTAATTACAAGGAAAAGAGAAAAAAGAAATCCTACCTCAAGTATTCTGCTCAAGAAATGATAACTATATGGAGATATACAACATGGTTGAGCTTCAGTGGAGATTATGAGTATATACTTGTCTTTTTTGTATGGGCCAGCTGTAGTATTAGGTACCCCAAAAGGATGAGCAGTGTACAGAATTGTTGGTGTTCCCCACTGAATGCTTTGAAAATGTAGGTATTTTTTCATCCCCTGGCTTTCTGAGATGCAGAAGATGAAGTCTTATTATCCTGCACTAAAAGCCTCAGGGAGAAATTCCATTTTGAAAGAACCAACTCCTTCTAGTAACTCAATTTCCAACAAGATCCGTACAAAAGATAAATTGTCAGATAATCAGAGATGGTTCTTTTGTGGAATTCCACAAAAACAGTGGGCAAATAATCCACTGGAAGATAAAACACCTATTACCAGCACAAAGTGTAAGTCCCTTTAAGCAAGGTTTTGCCTGTGTGAATGACTGATACCATCTGGAAGCAGAAGATTGACAAGCTAGAAGGCAGTTAAAGATAACAACAGGGCACCTGAGAATCACTGAGGGAATTTATCACTGTCACAGTGTGTGTTAAGTAGCACACTGCAAGGGTTTGGGGGTTTTTTTCCTCATATATTTTAAGTCTCTGGACTGGTTTCAGATGCAGCTGAAGCAAGGGAGAGCAATGGGTATTTTTCTCATAGTGCAGTCCTACTGATTTCAAATATATCTCATTAGTGCAGTTTCATTTTCCATAGCTCGACAAATACTGCTCACACAAATTGCTATCATTACTATTGTCTAAGACACAGAAGAAAGAGATTATCATTTAAAACATGCAGGCTCTTTGCATTCAAATTTTGACACATTCTTGCTCGCTTCCAATACAGGCAGCATATTTTATATCTAGTTGGTCTTTATTTTCTGTAAAGTAACTGTATTATTTGTATTTCTTCTGTGTTAGCATTCACATTAAACTTTTAACATAAAGGAGGCAAACGAAGAAGAGTGGTCACCCTCTATTTATGTGAAAATACACAAAATATGAAGCACTGCAGGTGAAATCCACCCATATGCAAAAAAACTGATTCATGATCTGTGTGTTCGTTTAATCCCACCTCAGCTCTCAAAATAGAGCGTGGTGGGAGTTGTGATACATGAAGTGGCAGATTGAAGATATGGCTGTGAACAAATTGTGAACTCCATGCTGCCTGGTGAATCCTGTTTTGTTTCTTGTTGTTTATTCTGTATTTCCATCTCCAGTTTAAGTATTGCCTTGATGTCATGTTCTAATATATTTTGTTGATTAAATTGTATTCTATTTAGTACATGGACTTGATGCTTAGTGAAAAATCTGTGAGAATGCAAGATAAAGTACTGATGAATCATAAATGTTAGGGAACTCCCCCTGTGGGCTACTTCTTTTGTATTAGCAGGTTCATTGATGTGAAAAGTTTCTTGTGTTCTGAGGAACACAGCTAGAGAAAAAACTCCATAAGTATGCACTTCAGCTAAAATATGACAAAAACTAGCTCTCTTAATGGAAACCTAGTCTTCAAGGAAATAAATGCCATTTGTTTTTTTTTCTTTTTTCCCCCAAAGACAGTGACTGTTCACCCTGATCACCATAAGCCTTAGAGCTAGGGCAAGAAAAAACTGTTGGGAAAATATTGTGCTATTCAAATCCTTCCCTGATTCCTCTGCTGAAGATCTGTGCATCTAGTGCATTTTAACTTGGCAGGTTTTTTGGATTAGTGACTCTGCTTGGATGGTTTGGGTCACTAGTTTCAGGGCTGTCATGAACAATCCTGGGATCCATGAGGCTCTCGTGGGTGCTTCAGCCCTGCAAGGGGAGTACATCTCCTGCCCTTCATTACCATCTTCAGTGCATTTTTTTTCCTTCCCTCTGCCTTAATCTACTATCCCATGTTTCTTTCCCCTATTTGTTCATAGCCTTTTTCCCCAGAGCCCTTTTCATTCTCCTCCTCAGTCTTGGGGAGATGTCAGAGAGCCAGAGAGTGTCTTTGCCAGTGGACAAGAGTGTGTGGTGTCCCTTGGGGCAGAACTTGTGAGGAAAATCTACTCCCTGTGAGAGCACTGGAGTGACAGATGCCCTTGCCTGTTTGTGTGGAGGAGCTTGTGTATGTGCTCACTGTAGACACAGACGCTTCATAGAACTTAACTGTTGTACTTCATCTTGATGTAGCTGCACTATAATTTTGAAACACAAATTTTATGATTTGCCCATATTTGAAACAGTAGAAGGCATTCCTCACTCTGAAACCCCCTCAGTCTGGATGTGTCATCCAAATTGCCTTTAAAACCTTGAATTTGTGACATATCTAATTGAAATCAGCCTTCTTATTACTATCCATAGTGTGCTGATTTCAGTATGATCACCCAGGTCTTATGTTCAGAATGAGCTGCCTGCAGTGCTTTAATTTAACCTGTTTCTCCCCACCCCTCACCTTGAAAAACCCTCAACTGCTAGAAAGTTTCAGTCTGAAAGTTTGTCCAGCTAGTTAAAATAAATGCAAGGGGATCTAAAAGACAGCCAGGAGAAGTAGTGCCTGTGTGCTGGAATTTCACAGTATGGTAGCATTGGCTATATTTTGTGATTCTTTCCCTTGCCCTAAATAAATTAATTCCAACCACAGCCTCTTGAAGTCCTTTGCCATGCAAGATCCCATACTGTTAAAGTCTTTTGGTCAGTTCTATATGATATATATGGAGCCTGATAGTACTTGATATTTGAAGAATTATGGGATAATTAGATCAGTTTTCTTCTTGACCTTATCTGCCTTGTGGAGCTGCTTTTCAAGTTCGGAAGCAAAGGCCTTAACTAGACAAGAGAAAACTGGTTATTATTACATTCCTGTGAGCTCCATATGATTGTCAATTAAGGGAGATATATGGGTAATGTCTGCCAATTGTATCAATTTGTTCAGAATTCCTGAGAAATGAGAGTAGAACACAGGGCATCCCCTACAATGAAATGTAAGAGACAGAACAGGAGAGATGAAAATGAAGGAAGAGAGAAAGTCCGGAAAAAACCTAAAGCACCACTCTGACCACAAAGGACAGGGCTCAGAAACCTAAACTGCTTTGAGTGAAGAGCCTAGGCACTGGGACAGAATTGTATTAGAAACAAGGCATTCCTAAAATCTTCCTTTGACTAAAAGCCAAGTTATCTTGATACATTTGATTATTTTAAGTTTTAATTGATTTGATTTGCTTTGATTATTTTAATTTTAATTTTAATTAAATACAGTTTGCTCCAAGGAAGAAAAAAAACCATTCCCAACCTGTATTTTAAATCATCTTTCACCTCTTCATCCTGATCTCTTAGCCATCCAATGTATTTTCTTGTGGGAATCTATTTTTAGAATCATTATTTTTCTGTTTAATAACCTGAAATGAAGAAAAATCTAACTTGAAATCCCCTGGCCTAGTGGGCAGAATCCCTACAGATGATCAGAGGGAATTTAGCAACCTTCTTCTACAATGTTGGGATGATATTCATTTTCTTCATCACCCCCATCAATAGGATGCAGAGAAAAGTGGCACAACATTTATAACCAGTAAGTGTCTGCAATCTATAAGCAGTTCCCAAAGCATCCCTGACACATCGGGCAGCAGATTCATCTCCGTAGGAGGTCTGGATCTCCGGCTGTCTCATTTTAGAGTTAACCCAGGTCCCTGCAATTCTGGGAAGATTGTTTGTCATTTGTGGAAAAGGCTGGTGTCACCATCAGGGAGAGCTGTCAGTGTGCGTGACGGCAGAACAAAGCTGATGGCCTGTCTCAGTCTCAGCTACTGGTTTTGTCCTTGGAGAACACAGGGCTAAATTAGGGGATCCCTTCCTGCTGGGTGCCATGGAGGCCAGAAAGGTAAGTGGTTTCCTTGAGGCAAATTTATGGAAGAAAAGCCCACAAATGACTGTCTGAAACAGTCGCTTGGACAAAATCCTCATCCTAAGATCTCCTAGGGAGGGACATGGAAGTGGAAAAGTGACACAAACCAATGGTGCCTTGTGCTAGGAGCTGAGGGAGGAGCAGTGTTCTCTGTCCATCTGTCACATGGGGCACAGCTCATGCCACGTGCCTGCATTACTTGATGCTGGAGCCAGCTCTACCTCCTTGCATGGAGGCTTCTAGCCATGGGGATCTGCTTAGAAAGTGGGAATGAGTTGCTTGTTTCTTATTTTGTCTCTGTATGGATCCTCCATTTGCTGTGCCTAAGGTGGAAAGTTCTTTAGAGCAAAATGATTTCAAAAATTCTTCTTAGTTAATTGCTTAAATTAAAGTTTTTACCTGTTTCTGTGCTTTGATTTCATGCCCCGCTTGGCTTGAAGAATGCAAATGAGCAAAAAGTGACTGTCAAGGTTATCAGTGTCTTCCTCAGACAGAGCAAGATGCTAGTGCTTTAAAATGCTTTTGTTGCTCCAAACATTATTTGTCCTAAGGAGAAATGTGCTAGATTTATCTATTGCAGTTATCTTCTGGTCTATTTCTCTCTCAGTCATAGTGATGATTCTCACTGGTAAAAAAAAAAGATAGCTATTTATATTTATATGAAAGTCATTCTTTTGTTCTTTGTGTGCACAGTAAATACTTTGTTAAGGGTAGTTTGAGTTTACTAGGAAACAGTTGGGAAGTAAGTACTATTACTGTTTAATAGGAAAACAGGCATATGAATAATAACTATGAGGAATGAAGAGAATTACATAGCCTTGAAGCCCATAAAATAACGAAGAAATGTGAGTAAAAGTCACTGCAATGATTATTGGAAAAAAATTATCCATCCAGCTCCATAAGTGAAACAATGAAATCATGAAGGTAGGATGATTATGGTAATTTATCTCTTTAACTATCATTTAAATATGAAACTTGTATAGCTCCTAAGATTCACAGATCAAGGGCTTCCTCCTCCATATTTCAGGAAGGGCCACCTCCAACTTCTTGGTGAAAGATTTGCATTTCTTTCAATAATCAGTAATCACTCAATAATGTGAATGTGGAGGATACAATATATTGGTAGGTACATGCTCTCACGTGTAGGAGTACTCCTCATGTTTTAGAGTACTGCATCCACTGCAGTTTGCGCCCCAACAAGTCATATGCTACTTGAGTTCAAGAAATGTATGTAATCTACTGTGTCAGTCCATGATTTCAAGTGAATACCAAGGGAATACCCTGCAAACAGTATTTCTGTCTCCCCTGTAAATGCAATGTGATGACTATTTATGGTAGGCTTACTTATTTTGAATGACTTGGTAATGATTTAAAAAATGCTCAGCTACCTGAACTCACACAAGAATAATCTATATGAGACTTCTTGTTCTGATAAATTTTCTCTCTACTGATAGATCATTTGTCCCCTGCTATAATTCTTTTGGATTTACAATCTGCTTTTGTTTATTGATCATAAGTTAAATAAACTTGTGGTACCAAAATATGTAGCTCCCTAGAATTGATATAAATCTGAGTTTTTTGTCTTAGTTACAAGGGGACAAGTTAAAAGTACTTCCAGTGACAACAGTTGGGACACATTTAAAACTGAAGTAACTGTGGGAGGAATTAAACCTGTAATGTATTTCAGAGACACCAAGTGCTAGAGAGCTATGGATGCAGGCATAATAATCACATATTCATAAAATATTGTAAATATTGATTAAAACAAATTATGAGGAGTCAAAACTGCTTGATTCTGTGCTTGGTTCTTGCACCAGCTCATTTCTGTGAACTTGGGCAAGATGGTTATATCTTTCTGTTCTGTTTATTCAGCCATAATGTCTTCCACACACTGCAGGGGATCTTCTCGGAGGCTTGGATATAATGATGAGAGGTGTCTAACAGGGGAGGGCATCATCCTCTGTCCCATGACATAATGGCAGCCCTCTGCCACAAGATGTTGGGGTTATCTCTGTCCCTCAGAAATGTCTAAATTCTTACAGATTTCCAACATGCTGTTTTCGTGTTGCATAGGGATTGCTATGGAGAAATACCATCAAATACATGCAGAATGTGACAGAACAACATAACAGTCTGACTCAACTCAGAATGATGTATAGCGTGTGACATCTCTTCAGGGGGCCCAAGAAAATGGTGCAGTGTTGTCAGTCAATTTGGCTGGTTTTCAGTTATCTATTAAAAGTTCCATTTCTAGCTAGGAGTAGGAAAGCAGTGATGGCCTCCCCAAGATTCATTAGCTGGAGTAGCACTGCTTTGCTAGGCAGGTATTTACAAGCCTGCAGCTGCAGTGTGGCTGGCTCTGCTTGTGTTGCAGAAACAGTGTCATGAAGCCAAGGAAGTCTACGTAAATTACTTTAGCCAAAGCATTCTTGTAGATTAAAAAATAAATTGAATTCTTCCTTCCACGGAATAAAAACAGTCTTTCGCATAGAAAATACTATGAAGAAGTGTGTGCTGCTAAGAAAATATAAACCTTAGCCATAAGGAGGTGGTAAATGCAACCTTAATCACTGTGCCTAGTGCAGTTCAGATTAGAGAAGAGACTTTGCAAAGGAGGCCAGTAAGATATTGCTCTTGCTGACCTTGCCTCTAGTAAAACCATAGACTTGTTACAGTTGGAACAGACCTTTAAGATCTTCAAGTCCAATTGTCAACCCAGCACCATCACTATGTTCACCATTAAACCATGTCCTTAAGTGCTATATCCATAATTTTTTTTTTACATTTCCACAGATAGTGTCTCTAGCACTTCCCTGGGCATCCTGTTACAGCCCTTTCTGTGAAAAAAAAAAAAAAAATTTCCTAATGTCTAATGGAAACTTCCCCTGGCACAGCTTGATGCCGTTTTCTCTTGTCCTGTCACTTGTTAATTGGGAGAACTCATCATAGGCAGAGGCTGGAGATATGAGCGTTGATGGCAGATGTAACCACTTTACATCTAAATGGAATTCCTGGTAGTGTTAAAAAAATTAGGAGACATGGCACTTCGTGATGTAGTTTAGTGGGCATGGTGGTATTCAGTCGGAGGTTGGACTTGGTGATCTTGAAGGTCTTTTCCAACACTAATAATGATTTTATGATTCTAAAATAAGGCCAGCAAAGCATGAATCCTGAGATGCAGGAGATAACAAATACAGAAAGTATCCCCTTTTCCAGACAGATGTCTTCACCCCAGAAGTCTGAGCAACTGTAGAATTTGGCATGATTTTATGTAATGAATGCATTCTGTTGGTGATGGTTTGCAGATACAAGGACTGTTAGCACACTTCAAAAGCACCACATTCCTTTGAAACAAAAGGGGAACGAATGCATTTCTGAGCACAGGGCCACTTTGCTCTGAAGAAAAAACAGTAGTTTAAAAAAGAAAAAAAAATATTGTAGATGAAAACAGTGAAATACCCAGGAATGCAGAACTGAAGGTCAACAGTCTCAGCATGTAGAACAAGTTTTTTTGCCATGGGAACCAGATTCACCATGATTAATACCATTTTCTTTCTCAGAAGAAATGAGGGAGCAATGGACAGGAGGAGAAGGAAAAGAGAAAGAGAAGGCTTAAGAAAATACCAGTGTCAGTGGATGAACAGATGGATGCATGGATGAAACCAATTTTTTGGTAAAATAATAACCCAACCCAAGAAATAAAATGAAACAGAAGCATGGTGAAAGAATTCATGGTTTAACTTCACCAGTATGTTTAAATGTCATCTGGATAAAAATTTAAGTTGCACACCCAACTCCTAGCCTCTCATGGTCAGTTAAATTAAAGATTTTTTTATTCCCCATTCCATCTCTTGCCAGGAGAAATTTGTTTTTATTTGTATTAAGCAGAATCATGGTAACTACAAGCCAGGGGCAGTTCATAGGTCACATTTTATGGAGAGACATTTTGATATGCACAAATATTTGAAAATCTTGTCTTTTCACCACAATTCTAGCTTGCTTCCTCTCCACACTAATTTTTTGCCCCCGTTTATAGGCCATTTGAATCAAAGGGACCTGTCAAGAACTCGAGACCTAAAATTTCTGCATCACGGCGTTAGTCAACGTGCAAAATCCACAACATAAAAAGGTTTCAGACATTTTAGATATATTCAAAGCAAATTTGACCATGACATTATGAATTTATGGGTTACATTTTAGTTACTTTCCCAGTTTAAAACCAGGTCCTTTTCCATTCTATTTCAAAGGTAATGTAAAAGAAATAAAAAAGGCAAATTAACAAATATGTTCCTTCTGAATGATTAAAACAAACACAAAATTATAGCTTGTAACCTTAATCCAGTAGCAGAATGAATGCTGATATGAAATTTGATGGCTCAGTTTCTGCATTTTGTCAATAGGTGGTGCTACTCTTTTTATATTTAACACTAATCCACAGCAACACAGACCGTCTGCTCTGATCATCACGAGCTTGGAACAGTTTGCCTTTTTCAAAAGTGTTTCTCGTAGTAAAATGACACTTGGATATGTAATTACTTTAATGGTAGCAAATAAAAGCAGATATAACAGATTGAGAAAACATGATCTTTTTCATGATTGCATATAAAGTTTTTAGAAGTTGTTATGAAGAAATTTAAGGAAAAAAATTACCTGTATATAATTTTGTTTGTATATATCGCACCTATGCTTTGGCTGTGGATTTTTCAGTCATATAAACAACATCTTTTTGTCAGCAAAACCCTGATACATCACAGATAAAAGGCAGTGAGAGAAAAGAGAGCAAAATAAGTATCTTTTCAGAATAATTTTTTTCATTTTAACATTGTTATCCAGCTGTGTATGATACGAAGCTGCTAATTTTACTTTATGGAATTTGACATTTCTTTCTGCAATATTTGCAAAGAAGCTATGTGGCACTTTGTAACACAGGGACATACAGAGGTTCATTTCAGTGGTTTGATAAATAAAATTTTCTTACTGAGCCTCCTATTACTCAGCAGATTCACTGAATATTTCTGCAAGATGCAAAATATAACAGGTATGCGAGGTGGCATATGTGACTTTGGGCACTAAAGGTCAAAATAATGTTTCAGATAACAATGTTTCCACTCCAGCCTCCTGCTCCTCTGCCCTGGTTTTCTGCCTTATGGTCCTCTAAATTTTTGGAGATCTGGTGAAACATGTTTTATAATGAAGTTCAGTGAAAACAGATGTGTCTTAGGCATAGACGTTATTCTGTGAAGTCTGCATCTCAAGCATGAGGCTCAGCATAGTGTAACTCTGAGATTGCAGTCATAACGTTATAGGAGATGGATTGACAGCTCTTGACACCAAAGACCTTTATTTATCTTCAAAATAGGTACAGTGCAAGGACCAGGTAGAATTATTTATTATCCCTTTTCAGAAATCTATTGTGTATTTATTTACTCCCTGTTCGAAAATCATTTCTCAACAGCCGTCTGTAGCAGAACCGCTGCTGGGGTAGGAAGGAATTTATTTTGTCTGTTCAATGAAACCATCAGGAAAACTTCAGCTGTGGTGCAGACACCTCTCAGTCTGAGCTGTGCTTTTGGATTGAGATCTCAAACTCAGTTACTGTGACTGTGAGAGAAATCAAGCAGCTCTCAAATGATAACAATTGTCTACCCAGACTAGGTTTTAAACAACTGCATGACAGTGAAAGATGCCCTACTAATTCTGAGAATTAAAAGAGAAAGCAAAAAAAGGGGAGAAAAAGAAGGAAAAAAATAGAAGAAAAGAAAAAGAAACATTACTTAGTTTTAGCATATCCTTTCTTGATTGTTTTATTTATGATAGGTAAGCTATTAAATCCATAGCTCATCTCTTTCGACTGAGGAAAAATGCAGAAAACCAAAAAGAAAACAAACAAAGGGTAAAGTTGGTACCAATGGGCACATTCTTACTTTCTCTCTCTCTCTCTCTCTCTGTATGGACATACGTGTGTACAAATACACATAGTAAAAAATAAGCAATATCAACTAAACAGTTCTAGCAAATAATGTTCAAACTTATCTCTAGAAAATGTAACTTTTTTTATAAGTAGATCCTTTTGTTTATTTCCTTATCATATTGAATGAAAAGTATGCAGTGGATCAAGTTATGTAATTAATAAAGAGACTTGTTATGCTCATCTGAATTTAGGATGATGATTGCACCCAGGCTGAGGAGGAGAGGCAGAAAGGGAAATGAGGACTGTTTCCATTCCCTCTTTATTAGAACAGGATAAGAATGAGATTCAATAAAGGCAGATATTTGGTGAGGGAAAGAAGTGATAGCAAAGCATGTCCAGCTGACAATAGAAGTCAGGAATATAAAATTAATATTCAGTCTTAACCTATTTTTCCTCTCTGGCACTACATTTAGATTATTTAAAATGGCTTTTATCTTTAAATAATAGCTCCAAGCAGAACTGCAAAAGCCTTGTCTTATACACTGATATTCATGATATAAGCACAATTAAACAAATTAATTTAAAACTTTATGTCTATGCCATTATCATTCTTGAATGAAAAGGGAATCAATGAGAAAATATTACCCAAAGTCCAAATGATATTTCCTGAAGACCAAATAATATTTCCGTAAGTCCATATGATATTTCCTGAGGACTAAATAGCATGCACTGAGATGATTTCAGATGCTGTAAGCACAAAGCGTTAACATCTTGAAAAACTACAAAAATTTGAACACTGTTCAAAAGTCATGCAAAATTTTCTATCCAATTGATTAAATAAAGAATGCAGGGATTACAGGCTTCAAAGAAAGAGTCCATTCATAAATATTATTTCAGGAAAGCCAATAGTCTTACAAACTTTTTGTGTCTATAGCTGGTCAAATAAAGGTCATGGTAGTATGTGAATAACAGGGGGCAGGACAGAAAGACTGGTAAATGGAAAACAGAGGCCAGAGTTGACAGCTAGAATGAAACAAATGAGAGGTTTTTATTATTTCATGCTGTACACCTACAACATTTTATTAAGGTATGTGTCTTTAGAAAAGACTCTTGATTTGGAACGTAATGGTATGACTTGCTGCTTTGTATGGGTAGCAAAATTTTACTTTCCATGGTACAAGAAGCTGGGTGCAGAAATTACATTGGTTTTGCAGGAAAAGTGGTAATTTAATATGTCAGTTAGTTAGAAGATATGAAAATTATTGCAGCATTTTTAAGATAATGTTTTGATAATCCATTTGACATGTTCTGGCTTGAATGGATATATTTTTGCCTTCAATAAGCACTTGGAGTAGACATCAGCTCACAAAGCTTGGAATACAATTGATTCCCAAATTCCTAAGTGCATAAACTGATAAATATATTTCATTTCCCCCTGGAAAAACATTTCCCATCTGACACAGTGGTAGGGAACCAGTCTGGAGGAGTTGCTGCTACAGAAAGTGTGCGTTGGACCAAGGGACCTTGTCCCCCAGGCCAGGCAGTGCTCCAAAGTGGAAGGAGAGCTCCTACTTTCTCTTCCTTGGGGTCCTCTAGTGATGCAGCTCCAAACTTTTGACATTATGAAATGCAGGAAAGACAACTGTGCCGAAGAGGGGGATTTTCAGAGAGCAAGCTTGTTGTAATTTTGCTTATACCTATGACAATAGCTAGTCAAAAAGAAGAATTTGTGGTGCCTCTCCTGTCATCTGGAGTGCTGGGCAAAAGGCTGAAAGTTATAACTGACTGTCATTCCCCACAGCACCCCTTGAAGGACATAATGTAAATGTCACTGACTCCTTTTAAATCAACACCGCTTCTTGACTTCAGTGAAGTCGAGTTGATTTACGGCAGCTGATAATTTGGCTGTTTCTTAGAAGCAGGAGTTGTGAAATCTAACGCTTGGTGGGCTCAGCCCAGCGCTATCGGAAATCAGCTCCACTCTCCCCATTGACTTTATTGGGCAACAGCCCTGGTGAGTTATTGCCGAGTGTTTTGTCTTGCTGTGTGCTGGACAGCAATCAATAATGCTCCATGACATAGACAGAAATCTTGCTGTTACCAGAAAGATTTACCATTTTTTACTGTCTTACAGAACTCACAGAATTCCAGCTGTGTGGTGTCTTTTTACATCTTTTAAATCACCTACCCACTTGAAGGCAAGACAAGATCACTCATCTCTATGCTGGTGATTGCTTCGGAAATATTGTAGTCCCACACTTCATATATCAAGTTTATTTGAATATTAAAGAGATTATATATATATATATATTTATATATATATAGATCTGCTAAGTAAACATTCATTTTATCTGCTTGAGAGAATTTGATAATGACCAGATCAGAATGGTACTGTACATTTTTTATTATAATTTAAATAGTATAGCACTGATTTAATCCCCTAAGATATCTTTATTTTTTTTTTATTCTTTGTCTTTTACTAGGCCAATTTTACTTATATAAAGTAAAATCACTTCTTAAAACCTTAGAGCCTTATGAATCTTAACTTTGATTGTATTCCATAGTTCTGAGAGGGAATAGGAATTTCACGATAAACAGAGGGGTTGTTGTGGACTCTGAAAACAGAAGATAGAGCCTTGCTAAAGCTTTACCCAGAGATATTTAGCTTTGGCTTGTGACTTAAAATAGGAAATTTTATAATAAAATAGAAATATAAATAAGATAAGGTTCATGTTTCATTTTGTTTTGTTTTATTTATCTTATTTTTTATTTCATGTTTTTATTATTTTAGTCATTATGTGTTTTTAGACATGAATTTTGGATTTCTAAACGTACAAGGCTAATGCTGGCAGAGATTCCTTGAAAAATATCTGATAGGTAGTAAAATCTTTTGGTTTGGTTTCTTCCTGAATTTTTTGAGAGAGCACAAAAAGCATTGACTGCATGCAGTTATTAGTTCCTCTAAAGACTACTGTTCTGAAAAAGCTGGAGAGCTAGAATCATTATTTTATTCATGAGGAATAATCAATGTGTCATAGAGATAAGTTGTATTTTTATAAAAATCTCCGTGACCATAATGAAAACTGAAGAAAGAAAAAAGAAGTATAAAAGTAGAGTTTGAGTAGTTTCTTCAGCTGTGTTTGTGGTTTACGTGCTTAGTAACTCAATGAAATACTTATTAAGGAAGTTAAAATAGATGCATACATAGACATGCATAAACAATTTCGAAAGACTCTACAACATTCAGTTTTCTCCTTGATTACTCCCTTCAATTTGTCTTTATAGTCTCTGCAAGAGTCTTCTCTCACCTGCCTTGGTGATACCCTTCACTACAGATTCAAAGTTTGGAAACCCTTTATGACTGGTACCTGGAAAGAAACATTTCCCTCCTGCCTTCTCCCTCCCTCAAAGAATTTCCTCAAATGTAATTTGAGTTTCTTTTAGCAGTGTAACACTTGTCTTCCCAAAAGAGGTAGATATTTTTTGCAGTTCAACTATAAGAAATACATTTCTGGAGAGGAAATTCTGTAGGTAAAAGTAAATAGAAAAATAACTAGTTCATTTTTACATGTTTAGCTTGGAAACATAGCCAAAGGGACAAGACAACAGAGGACCACACCATTTATTTCCTTGTCCTTTCTTTGGTAATGTGAGAGAGAGGTAAATATATAATTTATCTAGTAATTTACACTGTATCACTTAGAGCAGTCATCCAAGGACTCTTTTTCTTAGATATACAGATATCATCAACAAAGTCCCATTCCAGGGGAAAAATGCTAATTTAACTAACTTTAAACCCACCTAATTAATTAATTAATGACTCTATAATGAATCTAATCTGTCTCTCCCTGTGGCCTCAGCTCAGTGGAGATACAGTCACACACATTTCCAGAAGATGGTTTATGTGATTTCAGCGCAGTTCCACTTGGATGATTTGCCATCACAGAGCCTGGTGCAGGATCAAAAGCTCCCTGATGTTAGAAATTGGAGCTGGAGGAAAGATACAGGGCTGTAGGAAAGTGTATATAGTATTACCTGCTGACATGTTATTTCACTGTTTCCAATTCCCCTGTGAAATCATTGATGCTAATTGCATATCAGCATATGCACACACACAGAGAAATTATTGATAATGTTGAAAGAAACATAGAATGGTTAGGGTTGGAATGGACCTTCAAGACCATCTAGTTCCAAATGTCCTGCCAAGGGCAGGGACGCTTTGCACTAGACCAGGTTGCTCAAAGCCCCATCCAGCCCAGTCTTGAACTCTTCCAGGGATGGGGCAGTGACAGCTTCTTTGTGTCTCATCACCCCCATAGTAAACTATTTTTTCCTATTATCCAAGTCCCCTTTCAGTTTAAAGCCATTCCTCCTTGTCCTGTCCTGGATAAGGTCTTAGAAAGCTTGGAGCAGATATTCTTGGTCTTACTTCTGCTGGCTGTTAATGTTCCCTGAGCCCACTCCTTATATAAGAAAATACTGATATTTTAGTTATTCAATGAATTCTTTTGATCCTCCATTTTTCTGATATTTCAAAAGTTCTATCTGAATTTCATGTCCATAAGAGGTGCTAAAATTGGAATGGTTGGTGGGAGTCTTCACGCAAGGAGTTGAGTGCAGGCTCTGAAACTTTAGAAAAATATTAGCTCTCCCTCTTCTCTGAGTACTTCTGGAAGAGTTCAGTAGTCCCCAGGGGAATTTTTGAAGCTGATTCACAATGCTTTGATTTTTGATCCTTACCAATTTAGTTCTGTCTTTATTGATATTGCCACATTACTCCAGCATTGCTCACATCTGTCAAATTACTGCACTGAGACCACAAACTTCAGAGCGAACTTCTGGTCGGTCAGCAGAGACTGGTTATTTGTGATCGGATTGACCTTGGTCAGACTCAAACAGTTGATTCCAAAGTGAGATTATCTGAATCCTGTTGCTGAAACGCTGAATCCTGCAGCTCCTCTCTCTTGTATTTAAGGCATTTAAAAATAAATAAATACAATCCCTGGTAAGCGTTTTCAAGCTTGGGAAATGTCTGAGCTATTTACCAACTGCCTTTCTTGGCTGGCTTGGAAATCCTGATCTTCAGTCTGGACAGAGATTAGCTTTGTGTGTGCTGGTGGGGTTTTGGCTTTGTGTTTTGGTTGGGGGTTTTAGGGGCGTTGTGCTTTTTTTAAATTCCCTTAGGGACTGTTGCCTCAGCCTGCATTGCCCTCTGGTGGCACAGGCGCTGGGTGCCGCAGCCGAGGAGTGTTCCTCAGCCCTGGAGGCTGCTGTCACAGCTCCCTGTGCCTGCTGTGGTCTAGGGGAGAGGGTCTGGAGGTCAATAAGCAGTGAGGACCTGCTCAGCTCACTCCAGACAAAGAGGCGGTGAATAAAACCCCCTGTGAATGGAATGGGATTTCTCTCTGATTCCCAAGTACCAAAAATTGGGATCAAAGCGATGGCATCTGTACCAAAAGTCTTAGAAGACACATTAGGAATTTTTGTTGGTATAATCTTTCCATTATATCCCAGGGTACTTTTAATTATTGTTCTGATTAATTAATGACCCCCATAAATGACATTCCAAAGTGACAACTTTTCAGTCTCAGAAGTTCCATAGTGGTGCATCTTAACCTCCAGGACCTTTTCACACACAGAAAAGTAAAACATTCTATTCCCCAGTGTATGGTATACAAGTCCTAAGTAGCTAAGAATAATCTTAGAGATTATTCCTCTTAAAGAGGAATTCTCTGTTCTCTGGAGTAGCAGCATCTGCAAGCCACAACTGCTTCTCAGACATCCCACCCTTGCTCTCAACTCTGCCTGACTTCTTGTTTCTATTCTGTTTTGTGATTTTAAGGTTTAGGAATTTGTTTTATTTTCCCATATCTGTATCACATTAATCCATACTGTAGGAGGAAAACCCCTCAAGGACAATTTTTTTTTCAGAAAGTTCTCTAATGCACAGCACAAAAGGATATTTCAAACACTCCAAAGTATATGTGTCTCTTTTTTTGTTGTTTGTTTATTCAAGGTTTCTTGTGCAGGAATATTTATTGTTGTTTGAAATAGTATCCCTTCCCCAAATATTTAATTAAAAAGTTGAATTTTTAACAGAGAAACACAAATACTATAACAATGAATACTGATAATTTTCCTTATTTCTTTTCAGCTCCAGGATAGCTTCAGAACAGTTCAAGATCTTTCTGATTTATAAAACATAGGTGGAAATACTGCTCTGGCAATATTGAACATTTTATAAATAATGTCAGTAAGGATTTCACTGGGAAAGAGTTCCTTGCTGCTGAAGAGCACATTGAGAGAGGTCTCTAGAATTTTTTGTTTATTATTTTTATACTATTACATTTATTATATACAGCCTATTTGGAGGGGCAGTTGTGCATACAGAAGAAAAGGGAGCAGTTGCTGAAGATGGAGTCATCGGCCCATCACTAATGGTTTTGGAAGGAGAAAGGTACGTCCTCCCCTAGGCTTCTTTTTTTTTCATGAAAAAATTCAAAGGGAAAAGCTTAACCTACACAGAGGAAAGGAATATTTCTTATTGTTATGTTGTTTGGCAACCTCAATGTCTTTTTCCCAGCTCTAATTGGCACTACATTTGTGCTGGGGAGTGGAGGATTGTATATCTCTGGGCAGTCAGTAGTCTATCAAAAGCATGAAATTGCTATTTGAAAAAGGCATTAAAAAAAAAACCAACCACAAAACACTTTTAATCTTGATACCTCCTTTAAAACATTTGGCTTTTAAAGTTCCTTCTTTAGGCATGGATAATCTGTCTGTGCTTTAACATTGAGACTTCCCCATCCTGGTCTTTTGGAGGCAAAATTAAACATGTTTGAATAAAAGCAGGAGCAGTCTCCTCTGGCACTTGAAGTTTTATCACTGGCAGCCACTGGCAGGTTTTAGAGTGTCAGGCATCCTAGAATAAATCTGAGGAAGATGTTAGCAGGCAGAGGAAGAGGTCACAAGTAGATGATAAAGCAATGGTGGCAGATTGACCAGTGAAAAACATGCCTGACCAGCTTTTTGGACATTGCCTCTGCCTCTGTACTGTATCCAAGTGTGAGTGGTACGTATGTGTCTCTAGAAAATAAATTATTTTGTAAATGGAATGATTGATCTAATGGTATGCTTACAAATTCACAGAAACATAGAATCACATAGAATCAGAGAATATGTTGAGTTGGAAGAGATCCACAAAGATCATCAAGTCCAACCTTTAGCCCTGCAAAAGACCATTCGTAGGAGTCACACCCTGTGCCTGACAGTATCATCAAAATGCTTCTTGAACTCCGTGAGGCCTGGTGCTGAGACCACTGGCCTGGGCAGCCTGTTCAGTGCCCAACCATCCTCTGGGTGAAAAATCTCTTTCCAGTATCCAACTTAAACCTCCCTACATTGGTGATAGCACCCATGGGCCACTGCCTTGGGTCCTGTCACTGGTCACCACAGAGAAGAGATCAGTGTCTGCCCCCCTCTTCCCCAAACTCAAGGCTATTCTAATCATTCCTAGATAGTATTTGCATTTTCTGTGATACTAGGAGATGAATCTCTCATCTAGAATATCTTTAGAAATGACAAAATGTATTTCTTCAAATTTCTTCCATGTCATTCATACTAAAGGTTATTTTCACAAAATTTGGCAGGTGTTTGAGCAGTTCTCCTGTGTTTGTGTATTGGGTTTGTGGGGCAAGCTTTTTGGTGACAGAGTGGGGCTATAGGGGTAACTTCTGTGAGATACTGTCCAAAGGAGTCAATGCCAGCTGACTCAAAGACAGACTTGCCACTGACCAAGGCTGAGCCCAATAGTGGTGATAGTAGGTAGTGCCTCTGGGATAATGTGTTTTAAGAGGAGGAGATAGAGAATTCAGGAGTGAAGTGGAGGGGTGGGAAAAGGCTGTTTTAAGATTTGGTTTTATTTCTCGTTATTGTACTCTGATTTGATTGATAATAAATTAAACAGTTGAGTCTGTTTTGCCCATGACGGTAATTGGTGATGGATCTCTCCCTGTCCTTATCTCAACCCATGAGCCTTTCATTATATTTTCTGCCTCCTGTCCAGATGAGGAGGGGAATGATAGAGTTGATTTGGTGGATACTCAGTGTTCAGCCAGGGTTGAACCACCACACAATCCCTGTACAGATCTCCACCACTGCAGCATCGTCCCCATAGCAGTTGTGTTTACTCTTGATAGGAATTTCTTTGTTATTCATTCAGATTTGGAAAACTGTTCAGGTCAGCTCACACAGCTGTGCCTAGATCACTAAAAGTCTCATTGTCCTTAATCATACTGACTCTTTTTTTTCCCTTTTTATTTCCTTCTATGAAGAAATACTATTAGATACTAATCTTATAGTGCATGTATCATGCTTCCACTTTTCTTCCCATAATTCTCACAACTATTTTTTTATGATATGGCATTTCAGGTTTTGACTTGTTAAACCATGTGGTTGGGGAAAAAATAAAGCATCCCTGTGGTATAACTTCTAATACAAAGCCTTAGTGTGGATTTTAAAAGTAGTTAAGAACTACATCTGGTTTCCTCATCCATTCAAAGTCTTCCTGTAACATTTTTAATGGATACAGTAGAGAAGGTTAATAATTAAGAACATTTCATTTTATAAATGGACTTAAAATATTTCTTTATCTGAAAATAAATTTTTTCAATTTATCTTGCTCTCATTCTACTAAAATTAGGTTTCTCACAGGTAAGTTTCAGACTTAAGTAAATGTTATTTTCATGTGACACATAAAGAGTTACCCCATCTTTAATCTGTATGTTAAAATAATTTACATCATCCAATCAAAGTACAGAAGCAATATAGCATAATCTCCATAAATAATGCAATATGAACTGCAGGTTTAGTTATAAAAATAGTTCAAATTTCTCACTTATTTATGAGTAATAAGGACTCGAATCTTTTACTAACAAAACGTGCTTATTGATGTTTGTAGTGTTTTATCATCAAGACTTTTGTTATTTAATCACAAAACATAGTAACTTTTAATTAGATCTGTATCAAACATGTTTGCAAAAGTGGGAAAAAAAAGTACCTTTTACCATAAACACCACTAGTTTTTAAGAAAAACAGTTCAGTTCTTTCTTGTCATGACATTTAATTGGTTTTTAATATCTTTTTCAGAAACATATACCTATTTTTTGTTACTGATGAGCATATAGGAGTTGACAAGAGCATTGGGATGTATTTTGTGGCAGCAGCATCCCTGCTACAGCAGTGTGACTGGAGCCATCAGCAATGTCTGTACTGTTGCTGGACCAAAAGAGGAGCCTGAGCACTCCCCGTGTCTGCAAAGTTTGTGAGAGTTCTCTGTGCCACAGAAAAAAAAAAAAAAGAAAAAAAAAAAAAAGGAGAAATCATTTCATCTCCATTTCCAAGAGCTGCTAATTACACACAGCACATTAAATCAAGTCCACTTGGGGAAAGACTTCCTTAATTAATTAATTTAATTAGTAATAAGGCAGAAGAGGGAGATATGGTTATCAGGAGATAATCATACCTTTGGGACACTGGATTGCAAAGCTTAGCTTCATCTTTTTTATGATTGTGGTTTACCACTTTTATGTGGTTTTGATAAATAACCTATAGATTCTATTGAACAGCACTGCATTTGATAGTGAGCTTTCTCTGAAAATCTTCTTTAGAACAAAGCAACCATAATCAGAAATGAAAGAAGTGATTTGTAGCCTGCTTGAGTGTAACAACTGGAGGAAATTATGTAGTATAATGTGACCCCTTCTAAGCTGTACTGCTGGAGAACAGACACAAATGGATACCAGAAAAAAAAAAAAAAAGGAGAAAATACCACTCAGTTTTGGCATTTTTCCTGACACCTTAATTTTACTTCAAATTAATTTTTTAAGTAAATAGTTTTTGATAACTATTCAATTAGATGGTCACATTTTTTTTCTGAGTTTGAAATACAAAGGGAATCTTTGCTCAGTAGTGCATGGTTCATGCTGAGCTTCGGGATTTTTTGGACTGGTATCTTTTTTGGGCTGTATCTTTTCCAGAATCTGCGTGGGCTGAGGCAAAGTCAGGATGGTCACAGGTATCTATACTAATGCCACTGCTTATTTTGCAGTGTGATACATCCCTCTGCTGAAGAGACAAAGCCATACAGAGCCTTTCAAACTACTGAGGTATAATTTCTCTGTAGGAGGGTTACTCTTTTAGATCAAGTGCTGAAGAATTGCCAAAGCTAGGGAAATCCTGACACAGAAAAGTATGTCCCTCAAGAAAACCTTGAGGTAACTGAGCATTAGCATCACTGCCCATGCTGGGGGGGGGTTGGAACAAGTTCATCTTTAAGGTCCCTTCCATCCCCAACCATTCTAAGATTTAACATGCTCAGAGGAAACAATATATCTGGTTATGTTCAAAATCAGTCATTTTGACTCCTTTTTGTTTTTTTGTTTAATTGAAAGTTATTTCCTTTAAAGATTGAATAATCTATGAACTAAAGCGAAGGTTTTCATTCAGCATTTAAATATTTCATACTCACCAAAATCAAGTCAAATTTCACAAGAATTATTGTAGAATACAGGAAATTTGTTACCCACCTCATTCATCACTCCTCTTAAACTGAAATTGTTTCCCTACTCTCTTTTTATATTTTCTAATGCAACAGAATAGAAAAAGTTTTCACTCTACAGTGAATTGATTGCACTGTACCTCACATCCACCACATCCCAGACAATGAAATTCCCTACGCTACCGCTACAACCCCACACCTATAGTGCTATTTGCTTCCTCCCCGTCTGGGTCGCTCACTTTTCTTTCTTTCTGCTTTTTACACTGAAAAAAAATCCCTTCTCTCTTCCATTACAGTAGCTTTATTGTTGTAACAATGGGAGAGATTGTGTCTACTACGGAAGAGGTCCACGACCTCCTCCGCCTCTACTCGCAGCAGTTTGTATGTGAGCCAGCTCCCATCCGTCAGCAGAAGCACCATGCAAGCAGGGTGGGATTCCTAAACTAATGTATTCTGCCTCTTGTCCTTTCTGTTCCTCCCTTCTATTCCAGCTTTCTTTGTGCTTGTAACTCTTTCAGGCTCTGTGATTTTCAAGACCTGATGCTAACACTTGATCTCTTTGTTACGCTTCTGGAGAAATCCAACTTCTTCAAGCCCCAGCCGCTTTCTGAGAGGTTAGAGAACACAGATTTCACCTCAGACTTGCCTCCATCCTTTTTTTACTTGCCAAGAGAAGGTGTTAAGAATTGCTGAGAGCCTTTAACAAACCATTTGTTCAGGGATAGTCATATTGATGTCAATTCCTTGCCTCTGTAGCACAAGGAGCATGAGGCAAAGGAAGTGAAAGGCAGTCATAAAACAGGGGAAAAAGCAAACAAACCATAACTCACTAAATGTATTAACCCAGGTCAACTAAATCAACAAGATGCCAGCAAAGTAATTCTCCTTGTGTGCTTTAATTAAATCGAATGATCCTCAAAAGTATATCACCTTAACAAAAAGAGAGGTTTACTGCTGGTCATTTAATACTTCAGCTCTCATATTGTCAGTTAAAGGATTTAGGACTCATCCAGCCTTTGGATTTCAAGAGTTAGATTATCTCTGCTCTGTCCTATTTGCCCTGTTGGCCTAAACAGGAAGGAGGCAACATGAGGCAAATCAACTTCTAACATTGAGATCTATTCTAAAGCTTAATGTTCTCTCATTTTTGAGCCTCAAATGAGACTCAGTAATGCACATCCCACAAGAAGAGACCTGGCGTCTCCTGAAGATTTCTGACTTCAGTAGAAACAATACTAAAAGATTACTGTAATTTTGAAAAGTGGCATGACTTCTTGCTCCAAGTAATACATTTATGTATCTCTCCTTTACTCCTACTTTCATTTCAAGTGCCCCAGATGATAGCTGAATGCGTGACTACAGGACTGCAAAGAGGCAGAAGGTTCCGAAAATGACATCCAGGCACCATGAAATTACAGTCTTCAGAGCGTATCAGTAAGAAGCTAATTCCATATAATTTCTCACCCTAGTTACAATTTTGGTCATGACAAAGAGGTGTCAGAATTTTAATGCATATTATGTTTTGCGCTTTATGCTATTTTGCTGTAGTACTTTGACCTTTTTAATATGCTGTGTTTTGGTTGGATGGTCAATCTAGCCTTCTTGCTAAGAGTAAATTTTTGAGGAATGCAAGTGGCAAGGAATAAGTTGCACTGCAATGTTTCCAAGTGGGTAGATTTATGTGTGAATATAGGGTGGGGAGGGGGAGGAAGGTGAAGATTCAGCAGAAGAGGAATGAGACTTGAAAAAAAGCAGTCGCTTTAAGGCTGAAGGTTTGAGCTGAGAGAAAAAAAAATCTTTTTTTGTTTGTCCTATTTGGCAGTACTTTTCAACTTTAAATAACTAGAGCAGTAGGTTCAAGCTGATAAAAAAACCCCACAATCAGAAGTGAATTTCCAGTCATGTCATATTAAGACCTGATTTGTAATCATCCTTAGTCTGACTATACTTGGTTCAGTTATATTGGTCCCCTCACACTGTTAAGTATTTCTTCTTATGTGATATACTCAACCATAGAGTCCTGATGTCCTGCTGTTTTATCCTTGTATGGGAATAGTGTTCTGCTCTTGGCAAGATTCCCCATGGAACTCTTGGGTGGGATAATGCAATGTTTGGCACAAAAGTTGTGCAGGCAAGAAAGCGATCTATCTTGAACTCTGAAAAGAGCCAGCTCTTGACACAGGCCTGTTCTCTAATGACCCTGCAGAACATTGCTATGGGATTCCTGGGAAAAAAAATGAGTTTTTTGCATATTGTTTGCACAAAACTGTGGCAGCTGCCTTGTCTGTGTTCAGTAGTCATCAAGACTGCAGGCTAAGCTGAGGCTAGATAGAGAGTCACTGGGATGTTTTAGCAGATGCATAAGATGATGTCCTAGTTTCAGCTGGGATAGATTTATTTCCTTCTAGGTAGCTGGTATGGTACTGTGTTTTGGATTTGCTATTGGAATAATGCTGATAACACATTGGTGTTTTAGTGTTGCTCAGCAGTTCTTACCCTAAATCAAGGACTTTTCAGCGTCCCGTGTTTTGCCAGGGAGGAAATGCACAGGAAGCTGGCAGGGAGCATGGCTAGGACACCTGACCCCAACTAGCCAAAGGGATATTCTGCACCACAGAACATCATGCCCAGTATATAAAATAGGGAGTTGTCTGAAAGGGACCAATTGCTGCCCAGGGCTAGGCTGAGCACTGGTCAGTGGGTAGTGAGTAATTATAATGGGCATCACATGCCCGTCCTGGGTTTTAGTCCTCTCTCTTGTTGTCCTTAAAACACCACAAAAAAATTTGCTTATTAAACTGTACTTTTTGTACCACATGCCCACCAGGCCTCTCTAGCTCAAGTGCTGTGAACACACACCTTGCAGCATGGATGTTTGGAGGGCTCCACAGGACCCTGTTCTGCAGTGCTGGAACTCTGCAGCGGCTGTCTGGAAGCATGTGGTGCGGCTGCCTGCTCTGCTGCTGAGACGAGAAGGCAGGATGCGGATAACAGTGCAGGTGTACTAGTCTCACCACAGCTATTAGATGGCAGCTGTTGGAAAGCTCTTACAAACTGCTGTTTCAACACGCTGTAGCTTTGTGCCTCCCTGCAACAGCATTTTCCTACGCCTGAGTCAGACACAGTCCATGAAGGACCAACAGGTTGTGGGAGCTCTTGAAAGGACACAGGCTGGGATTGGGAGTGATAGGGGCACCGTGTCGGCACAATTTTAATCCATGGTATACTTATGGCTTTAAGTACCTGTTTGAGTGCCCTTGACTCAGGTGTAAGATGTCTCTCACTAAGTGCAGTTTAGTTATGACTTCTGTCACTGTGCACATCTCACGCCTATAAACTGGAAATACCAACATTAGTCTGAAACCTGTGTAATACAGGGTAAGTCCATTTCTTTTAAGGAATAGGAAACTTGTCATAGATACTTCACAATTTTTTTTAAATAGTTATTGAATTTTTCTCAGTCTGCTTTTCCCAGCTCTGCTTCTAGTTCTGGTTCCAGGCTTCTTGTAAATACTTTCCTAGACAAGATTCAGAAATCAAAAATACTAATGATTTCACTAATGGGTGTTTCTTTGTGAGAGGTGGGTGGAGAAGGGGTAGTTCTTCACTGTTGCATATTTGATGCTGTTCATCTTCCTAACAAGACTATCTAGCTGAATATGATTTCATGTTATCAAATTAACACATTAGAAGTCTGCCTCAATCATATTGAAAAGCTAATAAAAATTAAATATAACATTTATTTTATCCCAGTTTAAAAAGAAATATGTCTTCCAAGAAGAAGCAGATTATATTTTTATGCAAGCAGAAGTCCAGACTTTCAGTGAATTACCAAGGTATTTGACAGACTATCAGAAAATTTCAGATACTTAATGAATTCCTTGTAGCATAATCCCTCAAATGCCTTCCGTTACAGCTATCTGAAAATATTTCATAACTTTTCAACTTACTTATAGGAAATTTGTTATCCACCTGTGATTTAATATTAGCTTGAAAAGAAGCAATGCAGCAAGAACAAATTTTAAAACAGTAATTTCCCTTATCACAATTAATTTTCTCTGAAAATTATTTTAAGTACTTTTATCCAGAGTGAAATCTTCAGCCAAGCTTTTTGAACTTGTTACAAAATGTAATTTAGCTCACTTCCCTGATTTGGTTCATTAAATGATAGGAATATCATTTTGTCAACCAACCTATTAAATTTCATGTTTTCTGGGCAGACAATATGTTACTGGTTGAAGACTGCAAAGCTGTGTAGAATGAGGATTTTGAATCACTATAGCACTGTGCAACGTTTTCCTGTGGATATAGAGCATAAGACAGGAGAAGCTGCAGATTTTTTTTTGTGTGTGTGTTTTGAATAGATCTTAGAGTTCATTTTTGCAGGCTCACTTAGTTTGCCTTCTGGCATCTGACATACCTGACAGGCTGATACCAGCTGGGAGTTATATAGGTACTTGGAGATCCTGGAATTCACAAAGATACCCTTGAATATTATACAGTGCATCTTAAGGATGGTGTAATTACTTGAAGTTTAAGTTTACCTAAAGCTGTAATGGAAATAAAAATATTAATGTTTCGGAACCCTATGAATGTTTCAGATTTGCTGTTGGAGAATCTTGTATAAAGAAGAATGTTGGGTTTTTTCCAACAAACAAGGTAACAAGGTTATTTTCAACCTTGTTATGCCCCAGACACAAACCTGAAGCCCCAGAAGATGATGCTGCCACTTCCTTTCAGCCTCTGAATCAGTCAATGCATAGTATGGGTGCTTGCTTCAGCGTGAAAGAGGAGGAAATAAAAATCCAGAGTTTCCATCTTGAATCCAGGGCTGGTTTGGCTACCTAGCAGGTAATTTAGCATATAGTTAGTAGCCAATATAACTGTTGGACCCAGCTTTGATATAATTTTTACATTCTAGTGATAACTCCACCTGACATGTTGCTTTTTCTGAACACTACTCTGAGGCTTTTGTTCAGGGCTCTGGACAGAGACCAAGTATTTCATTCAATACTCTGCATTCTGCTTTAGGAGGACAGCTTCCTCCTTTATTTGGTTCACAAAATTCAGCCTCACTGTATGAGAACTCTTTGGTTACTTACCCTGAAAAGTAAGATGATCAGAGAATTTATTTACTTATTCGAATTGTGAAACAAAAACTTAAAAGTACCCAAACCTCTTCAAGAGCTTAATGAGATAAACACGTTGCAAAGGTACAATATTTAACTCTCCAATTTTCTGTGCCTTTCAATTACCTCTAGGTGTAACAGTAGATGGACTGGGTTTAGTATCTGGTCATCTTTTGTGGGAAGCATGATGTTGCACAGCAGCATCCAAGTGTTACTTAAGAGCCTAAAAGGAAATTCCATGTTTTGGACTCAACGCCAACACTTTGCTCTGCAGATAATTTCTTCTGAAAGAGGAAAATCACACAGCTGGTGTTTGATTTCTCCCAAGGAAATTCTGCAACATCAAAGAGTTGCCAGCCTGTTTGACTTGTGCTGGTTTTCTTTGTCACTCCTTTTCTGTGGCCTTCTGAAAGTCAAGCACAGGTCTGCTTTCCAACCTTTGTACTGGAAGAGACTGGAGAGATTGGAAAAGTATTTCAAATTACACATAAAATGTTTAATATTTTCTAGCTTTAAGAATTGTATCTCCAAATACTCCACAATTCAGCAGCTTTAATTCACCTGACAACTGCAGTAATTAAGCAAGGCAGCCATGTTTACTCCACAGTAAAAATGAAACTCCCATTATAGTATAAAATTCTGTGATGAAGTTTAAATAGATATTTTGATTGCATCTATCTTGAGTCTCACAGCCTTCTGAAGCTTTTATTGCCATCCTGGAAGTAAAACTTTAGGAAAATTGCTTCAGAGACTTTTTTTGAATGTATGCTGACTAATACATTTTTTGAAAAAAGTAAGATTTCTCTCATGGTTTCTTCAGGAGTCTTTAGCAGCAGTTACTTTGGCTTACTGAGTTCTTGCATAAGTCTCCAACTTTTAGGAAAAGCTTTCTTGGTGACATTACTGAACGTTTTGAGCAGAGGCAGCATGCCTGCCATAGATGTCTGGATGTGTGATTTATTTGTCTCTGTTTTCAGTAAGCTGTAAGCAACTCAAAACTCTGACTTAAAATGAAAACATGTAATTTTTATTATAAATTAAATTCCTGATTCAGTGCACAATAAGTCATTGATTCTGCCTCCAGATGTTGGTGTCAGCAGAATTACTACATAAACCTCCCAAATGTGTCTGTGAGGAAGGTAAAATGACTGGCTTTCTACTTGAAATTATTTTAGATTATAAACTTCAGTGCTGTCTTAAGGGTTCTCTTTTTTCCTTCTGGAAATAGCTCTATCCCCTTATTAAAAGATAAGGAAGGATTTGCTCCTCTTCTGGGTATTTTGCACCACCTGTCGTTGACTAACAGACTAGCAGTCTGTAAGCACTTTCTTTCTTCAAACTGTATTTTTTTTAAAAAAAATAGGTCTATCTGTAATTTGCTTTATTTTATGCTAATAAGAGGGGCTGTCATTAATTACCATTTTAATCACTATAGGTATTTCTCATAATTGCGTGTTTTCATTGCTGTCATATTCTCTTAGAGGAAAGATACTAATTCATAAATATTCAGTCTTCTGAATTCATTTCCATCATAAAAGCATCAGTGCTTAAGTTATTTACAGTGAGAGTAATATAATTACAGATGCTACTCATAAAACATAAATGCCAGAAATATTTATCATTAGCAGAGTCCTTATGCCTTCATACAAGTCATACTTTGGATCTGTGAAGAAACACTGAACATTGGAAAGCTGCAAACTAAGAAAAAAGGAAATTATACAGAAAACGGAGAAGGTCAAAATAGTAGCCTTTGATTTCTACTAGAAACATACATGAATTGGGCAAAACATCCTAAATCTCTGGAATTGCTATCCCTTTGAGGATGCAATCTTATGAGCTGTGCTCTCATGATCCAAAGATGATTGTAACAGTCCTACCCACTCTACATACTAAAATTTGCCTTAAGGAGCTCTCAGCATAATCTAACCTCTTCTCTTTCATTTTTGCAGAAAGATCAAGTGTGTCATAGATATACTAGATATTTCCTACCAACAAACTACCCAAGGGTATTTGAGAACCTTAAAAAGGTCTTTCTGTCTAAGAAATGACACCAGTGTCCTTGGATGCACAACAGTTGTGATTTAATACCCAAGTAGTTACACAGTTTTTATTCTAAGAAAAGTTACATACCTGCAAGCCTCGGGTCAGCTTAAATCTTACCAGCATCAGATGGAGGTTCTGGAGGTCGGGAATGGCTGAAGTGAAACAGGGACCCACATGAGGCAAATGTGGCAAATTTGTTGTCTAGTACAACAGAAAGGATTCCACTGCTTGATTCAGTTCTGCACTAATGATCAGAGGTAGCAGTTACAGATAAAATACATTAACTCTTGCCCATTAGAAATTGTGATGTGTGTCTTCCCAAGAAACAGGGGACACTGCCCCAGGCACTGCCCTGTGCCCCCTGTTACTTACAGAGGTCCACTCATGCTGCTGAGCCATCCAAGCTTGCGTCAGAAGAAATGTCTGGTCTTGCAATGACCGAACCCAGCAGAGGGTAAGTCCTGTCATCTTCCTGATGTCCCGAGTATGAATCCAAACACGTAAAAAAAGGCTCTGATTTTCAGTGCCGTGCCCTTTTATTTCTCATCAGTGTGTACAAGTGTGTGTTCATACAAGTGCACACCTGCCTCCACAGAGTCAGGCCAAGGTAAAGGAATGTTAGTGCTAAAGGAAATCAGTGCATGCTCAAAAGTTGTAGGAACATTTTCTCCAAGGCTTTTATTAAAATAAGAAGTGTGTTTGTGACAGTGATAACAAGGGGCTTCATCTTCAAGAGCAGAGTTCACAGTTCAAGCTTTTAAAGACACAAGGGAATGACTCTGCTGAACCAAAGCAGCTAATTATTAGACATTCATTCTGTCTTCTTCCCACAGACAGAGTATCTGATAGCTCAGTTTGGTGATTAATGCACAGTGGAGAGGGGAACAGTTTCCACATGTCTGTCCACATGTTTATTTCTTCAAAAATCTGAGTCTTGAAACAAAGCTCCTGTTAATTCTCCAGAAAGTCAGGAGGCAGTGTGAGATTTGGGAAATGAAACAGATGGTTTTGGCACGAGGGTCATCTTGGACTGGATCTAGCAGGAAAGGGTGAAGACTCGGGTAAAAGACACACGGAAGGGAAGGAGTCAGATACAGCCGGTGTTCTACAAGCCCGTTAATTTCCTCCTGATCCTTATGTTGCCATCCATCTAATTCTGATGTTTCACTCCCTTCTGACCAAGTGCTGTCTTACAAATAGGAAGTTATTAACAGTGCTAACACTTTATTTATCTATAACAATTTAGGTGAACATGAATATTTAGAATCTTCACAGTTTTTTTTTTTTCTTTCTATAAAACTACTTTTTAAGCATAACAAATATATGTTTGTAAGACTTAAACATCACGAGGTTTTTTTTCTTTAAGTGCTTGATTGGATTAACACATACATTCATTGAATAAATACTTTATATTTAAATCTGTTTTAAACAAGGCAGTGTAGAAAAATGCTGAAGACAGAAAAAACATAATGAATTAATATTTACTGATAGCTTGGTTTTTGTTATTTTATGAAGGAAAAATAGAGACTCCACTGAAAAATCAGAGGGGGTAAGCAAGTTGATAATTGTTAAACTTTAACATTTTTTTTGGTGATGTTGCTTTCCACTCTGCAAGTGTGAAAGTTTGAATGTGGCTGCTCAGAACTTGTAAAATGATGTGTCAGATTGATACAGTAGCTGTACTTAGTGATATGGTACCTGTGCTTGTCTTTATGCGCCATCAGTATCAAAGAAACAATTTGGAAGATATCTCTGAATGAACAAACAAGTGGAGGGAAGAAGGGGAGTTATATAGATAAGTGATGGATATAGGAGCTGAAAGTAAAAGATTTGCAAAGCCAGTGATAAGAATTCTCCTCTTTCCTGTTTTCTTTATAAATTTCTGAAAGGTATTACAAATTTATTAGACAAGTATGCAGTTTGACCTAGGTGGTCATCCTCCCACAGAGCCAGAGGATGTTACTTATCACGCCTCATGTCAAACTCCTGGCTACAGCTACGTGAATATTACTTATTTCTTTAGAGAAAATGCAAATATCTATTTTGTCAGAATCAATAAATATATAAATAAATAATTTGCTGAAGTTCAGTATAAAGTAGAGTTTAAATTAATCTTTAAAAAGTAAAATGCTCTCTGTTATTGTAGGTAACAACTTGTCTGAACTGTCCAGAATGACTAATGAATGAGATAACAGAACTGCCTATCACTCCTTCATTGTGCACAGCATAAAAGTTTTTTTCTCCCTGAAGACCCACAATAGCATCATATTTGATTAGAATATTAATGTTTCACTCTGAAATTATTAATTTAAATAGACATTTTCATCATTCAATATTGTGACTTCACATAGAAAAATGATAGACTTCGAAACATAATGAGCAGCACTAGCCTAATAAATTATGTAGTAAGACACTAGAAAAAGTAAATACGTTTACTCTTAATTTCATTTTCATTCTACATTTACCTGTGTGAGAATGAAAGCAGCTATATTACATGCTGGTCTTGTTTATCTATAAATTTTGAAATTACAGATAAGCTACCTCATACTTAAGCCTCATCTGGATGCAACAGAACCATTCTGCCCACATGTCTATCATATTTTATTTATATTTGTGCACCAATCATGCACAACAAGTAATGTGGAGATCTAGTGCTTTAACAAAGGTTGTAAGACACCATGAAACGCAAATAGATGACTTGTTGGTAAAAAGAATGATAAGTAGTTGATAGCCATGCGTTTTAAGAGTGATTTTGACAATCTGAAGGTGAGTTACTTAAATGGTAATGTAATGTTGCTTCCACACAGTTATTTGTACTTTGTTTTCGTGACCTCACAGGGGATGTATCAATCATGTTTCAGGTGTGCTCATTTTTTATGATATTTTCTGCTGCCAAATCTGTATCACAAAAACTTTTTATTCCCTTTTTTACACATAACACTCCAGATTTTCTTAAGGAAGACACAAAAAAGCGCAACTAAATATGTTTTGTGATTTGGTTTGCAATGAAATTACCTGTTTCATTTTAGAATATTGTTATGAAGGAACACTTTAAATCATCTCTAAACAAAAGTTTCAAAGAGTCAATTATAGAGAAGCCTTCAGGAGTTTGGAGGTGTTAGCAGAAAAAAAATAGAAAAAACTCTGTCTTTGTTCCTTCTGCCTTCCTCAAGATAATCGATACATGATGATTTATTCAAATTTTAAAATTTTCCTAAAGATTAACGTTGGGAAGACGTTGAGGTTTGTCAGATGTTACATTTGTGTGTACAAAACATACTGTTTATAGGGTGGCTGATGACTGGAAGATTAGGGTAAGAAAAGCTGAGTGTAAAATGCTTCCTTTTAAGTGGTGATTCACATAGTAATTTTTTTCATTTAAAAATTGATTCTGCACCTAAGATAAATGACAACAGTAATTTCTCAATTCCTCTTAACTTACTGCTGAGTTTGAAGGATAATAGTAAGTGTCTATTGACCAAAACTGATTAGTCAGTACAAGTCTAGATATAGTGTGGACTGAACATGAAAAATCAGTCTATGCTTATTACAAGGAAGTTCAGATCATATTTATGTAAAGACATTTTTTCATTCCATTGTATAGATTTAAGTGCTTAGATTTAGGATTCTAAATCTGGATGGATGCAGGGCTAAGATTCTGCTCTCTAGGATTCCTCTTGAGAATGGAGAGCTTGTGATCATTTTGGTTTCATCATGAGATGCTGCTCCAGTAATATTTCTAGGTTCAAAAAATTCCAAATATTTCATTTGTCACTGACTATTTTAATTGATTACATGTAAAAATCAGTTCCAAAAAGCAGGTGCATTAATTATGTGCAGAAATATGATGTCTAGTCATGTTTTATTATGTGTAGAAGTACGATCTGCTGAGTTTTTTAAAAAAAGTTGGCAATAAATGATGTTTTATATTAGCTAGAATTATGTTTCACATTAGCTAGAGCAAACCAAATCAAAGAGAATTCAGAGTTGTTTTTGTCCTCTCATGGGCACTGGCAATGGGCCTAGAGCACTGTTTCCCACTGTAAACTCTATTTCTTTTTTTCCTACTAGATAATACTCTAACTGAACAGTTCAGGCAGTTTTAAGTCTTTTTCTAGTCCACCATTTTTAAAAAGTGTCTGTGTGTTGAGACGCAAAACCATAGAATCATCAAGGTTGGCAGACACCTTCAAGGTCATCCAGTCCAACTATCCACCCAGCACTGCCCCTGTAACCCCTAAACCACTAGAGCACATCACCCAGTGCCAGATTCAGACACTTCATGAGCACAAAGTGCTGGTCAATACATTCATTTTTAAATAACATGTCTAAAACTTCCCAGAGGGTGGGGGGTACACACATGAGGCCTCTTTCTCTCCAGCATAATTGAATTCTTCCTTTCTTTTTGACAGTGAATATAATGTTTTATTGTTGGAAATTTCTGGCTTTATGAGTTAGAGTACAATTATAATTCATATATAATACGTATTTACTAAAATGAACAACTGACTGGTTGGGATTTTTACCTACTTTGGAGTCTGAGCATCAATGAGTATAAAAACCAAACAAACTCACAGTTAATTTCCATAAGACTCCTCAAAAATCATAAGCCTTGTATTAACATGCTAAAAAATGGTTTAGGACAGAGAATAAATGCCCCTGTTTTAACTCTTTTACAGAGAGAGTTTTGTAAAATGAACAAATTCATCTAAGTTGACGGATAATATTTCATAAAATCAGCAATTCTCCTTGCCAGAAGATACAAGCCAAATCTTTTTACCTAACATATTGTGCAACAATAAAACTGTAGAAATAAATTAGTGCTATGTTATAATAGGGTGAATAAAGGTAAAATAGAGGAAACTTTTAGGGGCAGGCTAGGAATAAAAATCATACAGAATGAAAAAACAGCCAGAGATCTCTTACATGATGTAATATTTTTCATTCCAGGCCAGCTGAAATGGGTAATTCAGCTGGAGTACGTTTCACATTCAAATAATAGTAACTACCAAGCTCAGATATTTATTTATTAATAATAATCTATTTAAAACTACAGTTAAGGAGGATATGGGGCTAAAATCTCTTTACTACCTCTTAGCAAAACATTCTGCAGTAAGGTTGATGAGTTACTTTAGGTCACTCAGGTTTGAAATAAAGTCGTAATTTGGTCTTAATTTACAGTTTTCTTTCACTTTGTTGACATTCTGAATTTTTTAAGGCCTCTCATATCCCATGTAATAAGATGTTTCATTCTAAGATATAATTGTTGAGTATGGCAAAGGTACAAATCATTTTCTTTTAATATTTTAGGGATTTCCCTAACATGGAAAAGGCAAATGTTGCCATAATTTGTTAAATAGTAGAAATGACATTTGTTTGAACCCAAGGGGGAGGATTATCTACTGAGGCATCTGTGAGGTTGGCTGTTTTGTTAGAAGGGTTTTAATAATATATTTAAGTAGTCAGTGTGACCCTACACGACTTCAACAAAATTTTTGTCAGGCATCCTGATTTTGGAAATGAGAAAATAAATGGGAAATAATTGGTATTGGTCCATAACAATGGATCGTAAATTTCACCATGTATATGCTCATGAAATGTAAATTAGACCATTTCTTTTATGAGTTGCATGTTTTGTGACTAATCCTTTGGTACTTTCCATCTGTTGCCTTTCTTACTCTGAAGAAACTAAGAGATATCAAATCCTTAATGAGTTTCTAATTTCTAAAATTACATTGATTTGAATGATAAAAAGTATCTTCCTTCTAAATGAAAGTTTTGACTTTTCAGGAAAACTGTTATGTGATTGGTTAAGGCCAAAGTGAGAAGTCTTAATTAAGACATCTAATTTCAATCTAATAAATAAGGCAAGAATTTAAAACAATAGTACACAAAATTCACCATCTGTCACAATTTTTTTTCCTTTCTCTCTTTATTTCCTCATTTAGGGATACTCACTTATTTATACTGTGTTTCCATTTTCATCCAATTAATAATAAAGGTAGTTTAATTACTCCAGTAATTTCTTGCTCCAATACCTTTCAGAGTTTTCCTGGATACATTGAATCCTAAACTACAGTTTAGAGATTAAAGCATATGCTTAATTTGTCTTGTTTTGCGTTACACATTGATAGCAGCTTGAGCAGATTACTTTACTCTTTCTTACATTTAATTTATCTTAATAAATTTGCTAGACAGTCACTGCAACTTTTTCCCCTCTTCCTTTGTTTCTTTCTGAAAATTCCTAATTGTAATTACAATGCTATGACTTTATCAGGTAGTTTTATTCCAGGATGGATCAATGTTTGTCTTCCTCTGGAAAAAAATATCTTTTGATGTGTCTCATATTGCATGCTTGAGAAAGTTAATGTTGGAGATATAAGAATATGCACAGTTACTATTGCCTTGTTTATGGAGAATCTTACTAAAACACCTTTTGGGAAAACCTCTCTAAATAAAATCTTGATCTAGACTTAATAATTTCTGACTTCCTGAAGTCTAGCATTTTTTTGAAGAAATCTCCAGTAGTTCTATGCCTTGTTGACATAAGAGTGGAGTCATTTTTCAATTGAACAACACAACCAGGAGGTAAAACCCACTCTTTCTAGGAGGATGGAGGGCTCCACAATGAAGACAATGGCTCTGTGAAAGCCATATACACTTGCATAAAAAAATGTAAATAGATGAACAAAAATAAACTCTCAACTGAATAATCTAGAAGAACCTTATTTTACTATAAGGTTTATATTATTCCTTTCACCTTCCAAGCCATTTGGATTTTTTGAAGTACTTATTGTTGGTATAACGCTAACTTCTAAAAATCAAAATTATCTGTGTGCCAGAGCCACAAGCTTTCCAATGATTTCTGAATCAAGTCCAAGAGTTAATCCTAACTTTAATATTTCTAATTAATTAGTCTCGGCTACAGCAACAGCAACCTGCAAAGGATGAGATTGCTGTGGGGTTCAGCTGCATGCAAACAAATCCATTTTTATGCCAAGAATATCCTTAAAACTGGTGTCTGAAAGTTACTAATGCTTTAAATTGTGTCTAAGTAGAAATCATTCTAAAAGAACTATTTAATTCTCCAAGTAAACACAAACCCCAAACCATGCTTCAGAAGAAGAACTACCTCAGAACACTCACTGTTTTACAAAAGCCCACTTTCAGTCATTTTCTGACAGTTATTTTAATGGAATTTTGAGTCAAAATGGCGTGTGTACTGGATGCAAAATGCAACGGAGCTCTACTTACTCAAAAAGCTTCTGTTTACCTTTCTATGCTACAGCAGCAAATGCTGATGGTGATGAACTGGCAAGGTTAACCCATAGAAAGACTCCCTCCTTCAACATCTCTCTTTCATAATGATGCAGGGGAAAGAAAAAAATTCCCACGTGGTTTTTTAGAATAAGTTAACTTATGACACTTCCCTTTACAGAGTATGCTTATGTAATATTACATTGAAGAGAAGCCTAACCAAGTCTTAAAATGTCAAAGGCTGGTAATGATGGAATTTGCAGAATTTCACCATATGCATGTAGGACTAGAAAAGAGATGCAGGCATGCTTCACAACACTGAACAAATGAAAATATCCATTAGAATAAAATGTTTGTCAAGAGCATTAGTGGTTACTCTAAAACCAGTTAAAAATGTTAAAAATGTTAGAAGTTGAAATGACTTGCTTATTTAAAAAATAAATAAAATGGAAGCGATCTTTATGAACTACATCTCAACGCTGGAGGAATTGTATTATAAAGATATTCTAAACATAATTTACAGTGCAATGCAATCAGTTGGATCCCTGCATTGACTTTAGCGGATATTCAATAGAAGTTTTTTCTCAATGAAGCAGCAGAAATTTGTCATGACAGCTAAGAGCCAAAATAAAAAATCATTATAATAAAACCATTTAAAAGAAAAAAAAAAGTAATTGCTGATTTATTCAGATTCTCTATGAGTAACTAAAATTTTTTTCAGTGACTATCTGATAAATGTATAAAACCATTAAGCTAATAAAATTCCTACATAATAAATGCAGAATAATAATTACAGCCAGATGCATTAAATTAATTTATTAAATTGATTAAATCTCCCCTGAATCAATTTATGTTATAATGACTATAGTCATGTGATTAGCGTCTCTTAAAACAATATTTTATCAAACTATCTGCAGTAGAGCCAGGCAAGTGTTTCATCTTTAATTTTATTCTGAAAACTTATGACATAGAGGAATTCTTCACATGGCTCATTCGTTTTCTGCGCTTTTGAGTCCAATCTTCAGTACCTTTTTTACTGCCACACTTTCCCAAGTCCCTGCTTGTCCTGGCGTTCCTGAATGCAGAGGCAGTGGAGATGAGCGATATACCGGATAATGTTGTGTCGTATCACCGTGGGCTTTTAGCATGACAGATCTTTTTAAAGGGCCTGCTGGCCTGAAAGAAGGTACTGGCAAATTCCTCCTGGATTCCAACAGGGCCAAAAACCAGCTTAGCAATTTCTTCTGCCAGGTGGGAGTCTTTCACATCACCCATGACTGATGGCAAAGGAACTCCATTTTGGCTGAGAGTCTGGCCCCATATTTATATTAATGCAGTAAGACTTTAATATTAATGCAGTAACACTTTTCACTTTTCAGTTTCAGGAAATAAATTGTTATATTAGTTAATATTTTCTTTAATCTTTTGCAATGAAGGAATTGTAGGAGGGGTAACTAAACAGGTGTACAGGAGAGGAATTCTTTAAAAGTATGATATTTGCAAACTATCTTTGAGATTTTTTTCATTCAATGATGTTTATTTGAAATTTTGTTTCTGAGGTCATCAAGAGCCTTGATTTTTCTGTTGTGATTGTTGAGAAATGTTTGTTTCTCTCAAGAATGAATGCTTAGATACATTTTAGAGTGTACCCATGCAACTGTATAAATGAATGTCAGGATATGGATTAAAAGATCTCTCTTTAGCCAAGGTAAAGAAATCATGTGAGGAGAACAATGTCATATAGAAGCATGTAATCTAAGCTGATGTTTCATGATCAGCTTACATCCTCAGCTAATGTGTAGGGTAGTGCACCATGAGCCATTTGCAACACGGCAGTACTAAACATTTACTGCAGCAAACACCTCCTTTTTTTCTAGTTCAGAGGAATGCAGGGTGCACTGAATCATAAAGTCCCGTCTGCTGCAAGTCCTTCTGTCATGGGTTTTCTTGTTTTAAAAAAAACAAGAGGGATTTTTTTTCTTTCTCCTACATTGCTGTAAAAGAAAGATGTCGAAGGGAGCAGGGTAGTTTGCCTTGGGTGATTGACCCCCACAAAAGAACTAGATAATAGACCCACATTCCAAGCTGATGGCCCTCCGAAGACTGTGGGGAGGGGTGATGAGCTTTAGTTTTCTTCTTCTTGGAAACAAGAGGCACTCCACTTTTGCCCTCGCTCAGGGAGGGGGTGTGTGTGGAAAAGCTCCGAGTTTACTTTGTTTTTTGGTGGGCTCATCTGGCTGCTTCTGGGCCCAGTTTGCCTCTGTTCTCCTGCGCCCTCTTCTGCCCCCAACCTGGACTTGCTCAGATTTCACCAGAGAGGCTTGACCCTTCTGCGAAGGAACCACTACAGAGCAGCTGAAGGCTCTGCTCCTCCAGTGATCCAACAGTGCTCCCCGCTGATTGTAGTTAGAATTTCACGGAAAGGTGGAAAGTACTGAACTGGTTTTTGTTTGTTTGTTTGTTTGTTTGTTTGTTTTCTTTGAGGGAGCTTTGGGTGCAGGATTATTGTTTATTTGTTTTTGTGTTCTTTTGTTGTTCTGCCAATACACATACATCCCTTAATAAAGGGCTGTTATCTTTTTTCTTCATACTTTCTCAATTGGAGCCTCTTAATTTTGGATTTACAATTGCATAAAGGGAGGAGCTTGATCTTCCTCATAACTCATTCTCCTTAGCAAAACACCTCAGTCTCATTAAACTGAGAAACCTTCCTATACTCTTTCCTTCTTACTTCATGTGTCCCCTCATACTTGTGTAAAAAGTCTTATGTTGCTTATGGGCCAATTGTTAAATTTCATTATAGACCAATGTGGGCTCCTGATGTGTACAGACCAAAAGAAATGTTTCCTTGCCTCCTCTTTGAGTATGTCCTTACTGTCAGAGAAGGCATCCTTGCATATTGCATTTGTGCTACCAACATAGTTTCTTTTGTGGTAGTAACCAGCTGGTATAATTAATGAAGATGGGACTTGAATCAAGATATTTGATCAATGTTTGCTCTGGCACCCACTTTTATTCTTGAATCTGTAGGGAGATGTTCAGCAATGTCAAAGTTGAGTTTTCAGTCTCGTGTTAAATTTATTGAGCTCTCTTCATTCAAGGTACCTTCAGGGATTCGTAAAGCTGTAAAAATCAAGGCAAATTTCTAAGCAAGGGTTTTTCCAAAATCGTCTATAGGTCTGTCAATATGTACTTAGATTATATTGGCTGGAAGAATTGTACTCAATGGTCTTTTTTCAGACTCCCAGAAGAAAGGGAGTTTTATTTAGCAAAAGCTCTAGAAATGCTTAACTGAGCCCTGCTTGCCAAGTTGTTTTATCCACTCAAGTAGAGCAATTGAGCACAAATAGAAATTCCAAGGCTCTTACAAGAGAAAGGACAGCAGAGGCAATAAGAGATCATTTGTGGAGAGCTGACATGGTATTCTTGAACATACATAAGAGCTATGCATGACTATTCTGAGAGACCTTTCTGTAAATCTCTGTTTGTTTGTCATGAAGGGAAAAGAAATACCAAATAACACCCACAGCAGGTAGGAGCAAATCTGATAATGAGAAATGCCAATATAAAAATTGCATGGCTTCTCTTGAATTTCTACTGTGTATGATATTAAAACTAATTTACTCACATTTTTCATTACATAATGATAATGATTTTATTTGTAGACCATAATTAATACATGATGGGAAGGTTCCTGTGGTTAAAATGCATTATAAGCTATCAGAGATAGAAACAAACACAGCATGAGTTTCACTTTCTGGGATTTTTTCATTGTTTTTTCTATGTCCAAGTAGAGATTCTGCTATTTAGCTACATTTTTTAGTGTTTCAAAATTGCCATAGCTGGTGAGAGAATATACTGCAGTGAGAAGCAGCATTTTTCATAAGCACAAAGCATATGACTTGTATGAGAGTGTAAACTTTTTTTGGAGTCCTTTGAAATAAGCTACTGTAAACAGAGAAATACTCATGCAGAAGCAGAAGGACACTTTATAAAAGTGTAATTAGAATAAAATGCCATTCTTCTTGTACTAACAGATATGTTGCATTAAGTAAATGTTATGTTTTACTGTCACTTTGTAAGGAAGCTGCATGCACGCTAAAAGTACTGGTTCCTAAGGTAATTTTTATTTGCTACTAGCATTTAATTTATTTGACATATTTGAGCATGTTGTTCTTTGATAGTAACATTTTAATTTACTATCCTTTACTTATCAATTGGTGAAAGTACCTTGGCTGGCTGTTTCTTTATAAGTGAGTCAGGCAGGTTACCTTTTGCTCCTCTTCCTGTCTTAGTGCTGCACATGGATTTCTGTCAGTATGTTTGCTTCTCACTGTACTGACTGTCAGAAATAATCAGCTCACTGTCGCCCATTTATTCAGGTGCAAATACAAGCTGCACTTTGCCATGTGAATACCAAGGGATGAATCTAAGAACCTTAGACCTTTCAAGTAAAGTAGCATAAACAGAGCAAGATGCATACAGATGCACAAGCAACTGTTGTGTTCAATCAAAACCTGCTTCACTAATTCACAACTTTGGCAGACATTCCTGTAAGTGTTCGGAAGAAAATCCCATAGACACAATTGGCTTTGTTATCAAATGAGTGAAAACAATGCAAACACATAAAACAGTTATTAAACTTTTAGTAACACTTAAATGGTAGTGCAACATTTTTCTAAAGAGGTATAAAAATCCGGCCCTCAACTTCACATATTGTTTTGAATAAGGGACGAACACTGCATGGCTACTGGAGTGCCTGTAGATTTCTTTAGTATTGCTTAATGTCAAAGGCAAACTGCTCACTGCTCGTGTCAATACGCTTATGAGTCCTGAGACACTTATAAGTCCTGAGACGTTTTCATTCTGAGAATGTTGCAGAGCCTGACAGAATTAGCATCCCTGTTTTACTGACAAGGGTACGTAGAGAGAGATTAAGGCTTCCGTCCTGCCCCTTTGGGAGGTACTGTCATCAGGCCAGGAAGTTTTTTGATTGAGCATAAAAAATCTTAATTTTAGAGGATCTACGTAGGAGTAGCTCAAGTAAATCATCTTGCTTATGTACCTTTTGAAGATCATTCCTATGTTAATATAAAAACATAGAGGAGCCCTACTACTTTCATTAGTGTTAGTAGAAACAAAAATACAACAGTATTAATAAGGATAAATGGCCATAAATAATACTGATCTACTAAGAATTAACAATATAATAGTAGAATTGAATTTAGAATTTTAATTGAGTCAGTAATTTTAATGAATTAATGATTCTGTTGAACTCAATTTTAGTTCTCCTTCTAGGTCAGCTTCCTATCTATTATGACTCTAGTATGACTATTATGCATATACCTTCTTGTGCTGGACTCTTCTATTCAAGAAACTAGATAATCTTTCTTGTGTTTCTTTGAAAAAGAATCACTCTGCAACCCTGGTTTTGAATTTCTTGCATGAGAGAGGCAAAAGGTAAGTGGATAGATATGAGTATGGCTTGAGTATGAGAGCATAGTTTAAGTCTAAATATATTCAATGAAATGTTGCAATGGTTCTGTCAATAAGCAAAAATATTTCAGCTGGTTTGAGAGTAAATGATTTTTTGGAAATCTCAGATATCTCTGAGCTACTTGAAAAAATCCCCAGAAATGCAACTAGACAACGAGTCTACTTAAATATATAGAACGTTAAATCGATCACAAAGTTCTGCATCCATCTTCTCATGCTCTCTCTCTTTTCCTATAGCCTGTCACTTTTCTGCCTTAAAGTGCTGAGCCCTTTTGCCAAGAATTCCTTTCCTACAACCTGAGAGGTTTTTTTGACCTCTCATTTTTTTGCTGACAGAAGATTTTAAGTGTTTTAGATACAGCCTCCAGGGCAGGAAAGGTGAAAAGAAGGTAACTGGTGCTAGAATTGTGCACATTTCTGACTGAAATTTTGTGATTTATAATGAATACATAAGGAAACCTTTCTCAACTTTTCTTCAACACAGTTCTGAAGACTGTGCAGATATAAAAAAATTACTTCTGCTTAATATTCTTTTACAAGCTTGATTCTATCATTAAAAAAATTAAAAATTGATTCACCCCTCCTCTCCTCTCTCTGTGTGAAGACTAAAAGTGCAGTTGTTTTGACATGGTTTGAGACTATTCATTATCCTCATCATCAGAGTACAGTGAGACATGGATTTTAAGAGGTATAAAAGTGCTTTGAGTATAGGATGCGTTTCTTTAAGGCATTGTGTCTGTAGCTTTCTACCAAATTGACTACTGAAGCATCAGCCAAAACTGACCACATTCTAGAGATATCTTCCTCCTCTCTGGGTAATGAAGCCTCTTGGTATATTCTGTACTTAGCACAATATACTGGTCCATTTGGATCAGTATTGCCAGCATTTCCTCTGGATGCTTTAGCGCATGTCAGAGCTGTTGGACAATTGTGGGTTGATTCCCTCAGTGGTCAAATTTTTGTGCTTGGCTGGTATTTAAGTATCTACTTTCTGTGTTTAAATGTCATACAATAATTTCTTGGTTCATTATATTTTTTCATAATAATGGCATATTACTGTGATATCAGACAAATTTAAATAATTAATTTTTTTAATGAATCAGACTCTCATATATTTCAGAAAAGCTTTGAGAGAAAAATTAAATAAACTCACTGCAGTACCAGAACAGTGCTTAACAGTGCTTTCTTTTTTTTTCTTTTTTTTTTTTTAATTCTCCATGAATTTACACATTTGACTAAAAAGTGGCTTCTCTCTTGACTTACTAGTGATGCAAAAAAATCCGTATCTGAATCTAGAACAGATTAACTTCTCAGGCCAGTTTGCCTGAGAATCCTACTGATGTCTCTCAAAACATTGGTTATGGCAGCTGGAGAGACAACACTGTAAGGCTGCACAGCAGATAAGGAAAGATTAGGAGCTCAGATAGATTGGCCCTTTTGATATCTCCATTGTCCCCAGTGCCATAAATCCCTAGTGCAGAAGGCTAATAAAATAGATTATCTATAATAATAGATTATCTATCCTTGTTGGCATTATTAATTTTGCAACTACTATCTTCTAATATGTTAAATTTACCATGTTACCTCTTTTACAGTGATTTCCTTTTTTCCTCATAAAAGATCCAATACAATCAAAATGTTACCATCAATACTGACTTTTTACCAGGCTACTTAAAATCACAAGGCGGGTGTTTAACAAAACTTTGTTCACCCATATGTTATTCTATCATTTTGAATATTTATTTATCACATGAGATGCTTTTGGAGCAGAATGATTTACAAGAAACAGACTCTTACATTCACTATTAGCATTGGAATAATAGTGAGATAGGTGCAGAAGAAAATGTTTCAAAGATTCGGTTTTGAAGTTCCAGAAGTACAGTTTCAAAACAAAGTCAAGTCATTTATTAATTTTTTTTTTGTTGTTTGTTTGTTTTAATTTCACCCTAAGAATCTTTATAGTGCTGTTACCAAAATAATTTTACACAGGATAAATCAGCATTTCTCAGTTTAACCATGATCTTATTCGAAGTCTTCCAAGTATCATCTGGTAGAAAAAGGCTGTTGTAAATTTGAGAATAGCCACACAGAGCTGTAAAGAGACAGATTCAGAATAATGAACTGGGTCTATGTATAATTTCTAATTATCACTTCTTTTACTGCTAAGTGCATTAAATAATAGATTTGGGGAAGATAAAGGTATTTTTATCTGGTTTAAGATAAAAATTAAGAAAATATTTGCCCACTAAAGAAACAGAACACATTGAGAATGTGATCATCATTACATTGGCTATGATTTAGGCAAGTTTGGAGGATTATCTACGTGAAAACCAGTGTCATAATATATATGGTAGCCACTTACTTGCGTAGATATTAAACTCTTTAGTTCTAAAAACTAAAGATCTTTAGTTTTTGTTATCCTTTGAATTGTGTGTACAGTTGACAGAATAAAAACTTTCACTTGAATCACCTAAACCTTTCTGTTCTGAAGGTGTAGCCTGTACAAGTCCATTACTCACAGTTTGCCCCACGGCAGGATAATTGGGACCTCATTAATGACCCATAGGAAAGCAGCTTCTAAACTGGAATGATTCCAAAGCCCAGGATACTTAATTAATAGCACTCAGCAATAGCTGTCTTGTGTGAATGCCATGAGATTGAAATAAAGCATCCCACTATTCCTTTTTTCTATCCTAAACCCACAGAGACATTGTGGAACAGATCACATAAGGATAATAAATTTTGACCCTAAATGGAAAGGTGGTATACTTAAAGTCTTTTCTTATAGCTTTTATGTAAAGGTGTATGATCATACAATTTTAGATTTATGCTATTATCCAATTCACATTAAATATCCATAATAATAACACAATTTAGAAGTGTTTTAACTTTGATGCATTTATTTAAAAATGACAATTCTTTGCTGTATTTCACTGTTCATAATTTAGGCTGGTTGGGACAAAGCTTTCTTCGTATGTTCATGTACAGTCTTGGATATTGATTAGAGTAGCAGCCTGAAGGGACAATTAGTATGCTAGTAATAAACAATATTGAAAGGAAACACAACCACAACTGCTATACATGGAAAAAACTAATTTTTGAATCATTGGCAGCATGATGGTAATATAAAATATATTATGATGAGTGGTTAAACAAGAAAAATTAAAGTTAATAACATACATAATAACGGAGAACATAATTTAGAAGCGTTGATGTGTTTCAGAGGGTCACAAACAACTACATTTTATTTATTTATTCAAGAGTTATTGCTACATGCAATGAAAATTAATGATCACTTGAAGTAATAGGATTAAAACTTGACAAAAATCAGACCAAGTGAGTTTTAAGCCATGTTAGTAGTGGCATTTCCCTCTCAGATTTCTGACTAATGAGGCAGAAGGATAGCATGGATTTGTAATCTTTTGTATGTATATGCAATTATATCTGAACTCTTAGAGAAAGTCAGTAGACATTGTACAACAGCTCGTTCTGAAAAAGGGGGAAAGATGAAAAAACACGGTGCAGTGGATATTAGCAGTGCCTGTTGACCTTGGGTTTAAGTGATACTACTGACTTCTTTGAGAGAGAGAGAAACTATCATTAAACCACGATCCATGAAATCTCTTAGGCATATGTATAACTTTAATGAGCAGTACCTTATATACTTTAGAGATATGTGTCCAATTTAAACATCTGTTTAGCTCAATCCAATTGTCTGCAATCTGTTTCACCAAAATTGGAAATTATAGTGAAAAAAAAAAAAAGTCAAATGCAACAAAAACACGTGGGTTTTTTTTTAATAGTTAAAGACAATGTATATGTTTGATAGAATTGTGTTCAAGGACATGAAAGGAGAAGTAATTGTTTATTGGTGTTAAATTATTTTCAACTTTCTGAAAGTGAAAATAAAAAATGGAGGAAAAATAACAGGGGAATTTTATTAAATGAATCTTGAAACAGATCAGTAAATCTAGAAAGAAAAAGAGAAAACAATTTGTCACCTACATCTATCTAATGTATAATTGCATAAGAAATCTTAGCTTTCAAATATTTTAGTTTTAATTGTTCTGGGAAAGGTTTCGAGCTGCCTTTTTTCTTTTTCTGTAATATCAGCTTTTAATAGCCTTAGAACAAACAAGACTGAAAAATAGTCATACTGATAGAGCTAGATGTAGTGAATTTATTTCTGGCAATTCTATATTTCTGTCAGGTTTTCATGTGAATCTGACTGAAGCTGGTGGCCAGTGCTTTGTCATGATGATGAGGCAGAGAAGCAGCACCACAAAAATGAGTCTGGAATAAGAAACTGGCCGTTAGATCAAAATCTAGCCCTTTTACATACATCCTCTTCTCAGGCACAGCTTCTTCTAAGTGCACCAAGAGGGCCTAACCAGGGATTGTTTTCCAGAGCTCAGCTCTGTCTGGTCTAATCTCCCTCTTTAAACATCTAGATTCTCTTTTTCAACTTAGTTTGAGCATTCAATTCAGTTATTTATTATTACTTGTCAATTCAGTTATTTATGGCATTTATGGTCCCTTAGAGGTTTTGCAAAATATATTTTCAACACAGAAATTAAAACCAAAACTTGTGTCTAGGAAGAATGAAATTATTCAGAAAAATAAAGGAAAATTGATTCAGACATGTGGTGTCTATCCCCCAAATTCAAAATTTTTACATTTAGGTCAAAATCACAAGAACTGTACTTTTAAATAGTTAAAATAAATTTAGAAGGGTGGGGGAAAAGAGGGGGCGAAAGGTTGTTGAAGAAAAAAAAAAAATTAAAATGTTTCCCTTATTCACCAGACAAAAATTTTGGCCAAGTCCTCCAATTACCTTTGTACATGTCTGATTTTGCTTATCACCTTTTACAGTAGGAACTGTTAGATGCAGCTGATGTTTAGAAGAGAGAGTTACTTTTAAAAGAGTGCTCAGAGCCAACGCACAACGGAAATCTTGGAATGGGAAAACTTACATCTGATTGCTCTAGCTGGAGAAATGACTAAAGACAATTTCCAGCAGAAGCACTGAGCAAATTTATGTGATGTGTTTCATGAGGAATATGTTCAAGACAAGATGGAAATTACATATGCTTAGCCAATGAGTATCAAAATCACTATTTGAAAAGCAATTGCTATGAAAGCTGTGATCATATTTGGAGAATAAAACATTAGGACATCTTAAATGTGCCTTCCTATAACTACCCATTGTAGTCTGATTTTTACTGACACTTATTTTGACATTTTATCCTGAATATTTCATTAAAAAACATTTATCTTCTTTACAGCAAAATAGAAATGCATCACAAGTTCCTGTGGGGCTTTTGTCATCATTTTCTTCCTAATTTTTGTGACATGTTATCTTTCCAATATAATATTGTTTTTAAAGTCATGATTTAGCATATAGGTTTTATGATAACAAAAGTTTCTGTCTCTCCCTGTGGACTCAGATGTACACAGGACCTGTGTAGTGCCATGAAATAGAATTTGTGTAAAGTTGTTGTCACAGTTATAAACAAATGGTGATGACTTTTATTTTTATTCCATGCCTATAAGTATAATTTTTAGTCCTTCCACTAAAAATGTTTGAGGACTTGTAAATCTAGAGACATGTCAGTCTTTCTTTTGTTTAATATTTACAAATTTCTCCTCTGTTAGGTAAGGCAGACACTTCTCTATTTCTTTCCTAGTTGAGAAAATAAGAGTAACTCATCTTCAGTAAAATATTAGAGACAAATGTGACTCGTTAAGTCTTAATTTATGTGAATATTTTGCATTGCTTTAGGAGATATGACTAGGATTCATCAAAAGAAACTAGGAGAGTATATGTTCAATACAAGGAACTAATTCTTCACGTAATGAGCAATTAAGCTGTAGAAGTTTTTCCTAGAATGCTCTGAGCATTGAGTTAATATAGGTTTGAAACCAGCCTTACGATTTCACTAAGGGAAAAACCCAGTTAAGGGTCATTAAAAATAATACAAGTACTTTCAAGTATTTCAGGGATGTCCCTTGAACTGTGTGTTTTCAGGGGATAGGAGAATATTTGGTGGTTATATTGCCCTTGTCTTGTCCTTATATTCTTCCCTAGGTAGCCATGAGTAGCAGAGGTCAATGAGAACACACCAACTAGATTCACTTTGAACCAGACAAAGTGCTTTTCCTCTTAGTTTCTTAGGAATAGTAAGTTTTTAACTCATAACAGAATTAAAAGAGTATCTCTACTAAAATTAAAATAGAGCAATGTTCTTTGCTTGTAAATAAACTAAAAGTCACTTTCGTGCTTTAGGGAAAAGCATTTGTTGATGAATAAAAAATACATCCAAATAAAAAATATTCTTCAGAATCTTTTCTAGATTAACTTTAGTCTACTAGGTTATTTTATTTTCTAGATTAAAAACTATGTAGCACTTAAAATTCAGTCTGTGTTCTATGTTGCTCAGTTAGATTGATAATGTAAGTCAGTGGTATCTTTTTTCAAATTCCCTTCTGGATTGATGCCGACAAGAATATCAGTAGCAAATAGTCAGGGGAATTTAAAATTTCATTTCTCAGAAATAGAACTTTTGAAATTCAGTTGCTATGAAAATTAATGTTAATGAATATTTTTGATAATGCAAAACAGCCTATTTAAGAATAGGTCTTTTCCATTTAGCAATTAATGCAGCAATTAATGAGAGTAGAAAGTTCCTACAAGGATACTGAAAACCATAAAACAATTATTCTACTAAATTAATCTGACCTGTTAAATTGAAGAATCTGTTAGGAATCCATTTTAATCCAGTGCTAACACTTCTGATGACTATTTGATAATATGCCATGGGGCTATCATTACTTTGTAAGTCTTTCAAAGTGTAAATTACATTTTCTTTCATTTTTGTAAGAAGAAAACTCACAGGAAGAATCCTTCATTAAAGATGACACAATTTTGTTCTTTGAGGTAAAGGCATGCTTCGGTCCTCTGTCTGGAGACACTGTGACTTATGAGACCCCCAAAAGTACTAAAATATTTTCTTTTTCTCTTTCTGCCCCTGTGAATATGAAGTCTGTAGATGGTTATCCTTAAATTTGAATTCAACCCCAGATGATCAGCATCACTAAGAGAAGCAGGAGAATTAAACAGAGCCTGAAAGCTTGCTTTCAACTTTAGACATGAGCACACCCCCCTATCTCATCAGGGCAGCTCTATTCAGAGTCCCAAGGACCTTTAGCTTTCTTGGTGATGCATGGTTTATTTACTTATTGTATTTAATAGAAATATCCTTAATTTTCTGTGCTTGCCTTCTTCTTACCAAGGGAATTTTTTTTCCCCTTCTTCTATACATACCTAGCAATACTTCTGAGCAGATAAACCAAAGTAAATACAAGAATGAGGAGCCAGGGATCTGCCACAACAGACACATCCTTCTAGAGATGCCCCTGGGACAATGACAGTTTGCTGTAACTCCCTCCCACCCACCTTGGAGAAGGGCTGATCCTGTCGACCTTGAGGCCAGGGGGGCACCTGGGAGCGAGTATGACACCAGGCAAAAGTGGTATGCCATGAGCAGGTTTTCTCATATATCATGGTTTAATTTAGATTATTAATGAGGCTTTTCTTTCCAATTAACACTGTTAGTTGTTCTAAGCAAGAATTAGACAAGCAGTGAATTCTTGGCTCCATGCATTTGGTGTGTCCTCTTTTGCACATGACAGGATATTGAATATTGGAAGTCCAACACTAGGTACCCAATATTGATCGTCTTTCACAGACGGGAAAACAGTAAAATTATGTCTAAAGTCACAGGAAGTTTGTGCTAAATCTAGAGTTAGAGATTGCTACACTCTTACTTCAGTCTACCTCATTTCTTTATAGCTTATATTTAAGTGTAAAATCATAAGACACAGGAAGAAGTAAAGGTAATACTTCTAAATAATAAATACAAACATATTCTCCTTGATCTCTTTGTTTTTTAAGGAAAAGATTCAAGCAATCAATATTTTTGCTGGAAGGGTAGAATGACAGGAATTATAAAACAGAAATCAAATTTAAAAATGATTCTTCATCACAGCATTCAGTGCTGTTAATCATAAAGATATATGAGAGGGCTGAATGGAGAACAAAACTAATGGCTGAAAGAAAGAAAACCACCTCTGCATGATTGTTAAAAAACATGATGTGCTACTTATATCAAGAAGTTTTATTTCTCATAGCAAAGAATTAAAGATGAGTTTACCAGTATGGAGAATTTCTGTTCTCAGTAAATACCCAAAATACTGTTTTTCATGTTTAATGCAAACAGACCAGCACATACCAATGTGCCTCCCACAGAAGAGGAAGCAAACAGAACTTACATCCGATTTCACAGCATAAACCCCTCTCACGTTCTGAAGGGGCACAAAAGGCAAGTCTGGTTCTGTCACTCAAATCACAGGGCTGGAAACCAGGGCTGTCCCCACACCGACCTTCACTGGAATATCGATGTACAGAGCAGATGGCCACTATCAGCATGTGCTGTACAGTTCTGACACTTCACAATAAGCGCAGGTGCCAAGTGCCAACCCTCTGTACTAGTTTTAGGAAGATTTGGCCTCTGGGAATGATCCCGATTTTCTCCAGTCAGAAGAGTCAGCACCAGTAGTTTCAGCTGAGTTATCACCAGAGACCTGGTGTGAAACCAACCTTCTTCTTTGTTCATTAGGGGAATTTCAGCTGAGCATTAAAATGTCATCGTTCTCCACAAGTAAGCCAAGCTCTTTACTCTCTGAAACTTCAGAGCTCTGAAACACCAAAAGGTTTAGTTGCATTTTACCTGAAATCAAATATTACTATTTTCCACAAATGTTCTAGCAGAACTAATTATGATTTGATGGATTAATTTGGTATTTTAACTTTGCAGAACATTTAGTATTATCACAAGCTGCTTCTTCAACCCACATTGACCAATTTTTTTTTTCACAACGTGCAAGACAATCATGTCAGAACTAAGAATGAAAATACCATCAGTGAAAGTCTCAGCATTATAAAAGGAGGTTTCATTTTCAGGAAGAAAATACAGCTTTTTGGTTTTGTACCTTTCTATTTTATCATAGTGGTCTTTTTTCCCCCTCGATATCAATTTTTTATTATCTTGAGAAACTTGTAAATTTTAATAGTTTTGGTTACATGAATTACTCCCTCTACAACTTCAAAACCACAAAAAGCTTAGTGATAGCTGTGAATTCCTGTTGAAATATGGTAACTAACTGTAAATTCTATATGCTGAATCACTCATGTAGTTACTATCAGTAAAGGTAAAAGTCACTAACTACTTTGATAGAGGTTTTGATAATAGTTTTGGGTAAAATGTTATGAAAAATCCTGTTTTTCTCTTTGAAATAGAAGCTTTCAAAAAGGTATGTTTCCCAGTACTCTCTTCATCCCAAACTGTATTTCAAATACATTCAAATATTTCAGCCAATTAGTCTCAGTCCAATTGTTTGTACTACTTACATTCATGAAAGTTTTTTGAATTAGGATTTTATCATGAATTATGCATACAAAATGTATTTATTTTCTATTTTTTCCTCAGATATATATATGTATCTAATTTGAATGTATACAGAAAAGGAACAGTAACAGCTTAACACAGCCCCTGAAATAAATCAGTTGTGCACACAATTTAAACTGTAGACAAACGTTCCACAAGTTCCTGCCATTTCTCCTGTTTCCCAGGAACACCTATTCAGAAACCTGTTCTCTCACTAATTAAGAGGCAGTGAAGTCTGAACCCCCTGATTGTGTGCTGATTACTGAGCCCTTACTCCTGGAGAGTCTTCAAATACCTTTTCTGTCCAGTGTTATAAAGTGAAGCTTTGGTGTCTTTTGGCATAGGCAAAAGTATTTAGCAATTCTAAAGTGACTTAAAAGAAAATTTCTCCAAGTAGATTTCCATAAGTGGTACTTAGTTCTTAAATCATTTTTGAAGAATCATGTGGGACACAACTTCTATGGAAGATTTATAAAGTCTATGATATAGCAACTGACCTGTTAGTAATTAATAATTAATATTTCTTGTTCATGTGAATTAATTAAAATCACAGCTTACCAAGAAAAAAAGTGCATCCTGCCCTTCTTGTAACTATCTTGTGACTATCTCCTTTTTCTCAACTATGTATTTCGCCTTTATACTGTCACTTAATCTTGCCTCATAAACTTCCCATACAGGTACCACCAAGAGCAGTAGTTACATCACTACTGAAGTGCATAAAGTAATTTGCATGGTTCTCATACTTTCTTCTATGGACTCTAACACTGTAGGCAAAATCAGGACACAGTTACTAAATCCTTTTACCAGTGTTATCACAATAATAATGGTAGTTTTCCAACATCTGAAAATAAAAAACAAGTTTCAAGTTTTTGTGACTGTTGGATTAATGGTATTCCTTTATTTTAGGAAAGTGGAATAGAAAGGATGTGTAGCTGGCTAAAAAATCAGCCATATCTCACACTGGGTTTTCTCTAAACCAGCACACAGTTACGCTGTATTTTGTCCTTTGCATTTCAGGAAAAGTTGGAAGCTTTTTTGTCCCCAATTTTGAGCTGAAAATACTCATCCAGATATCTGGTCCAAGTGGAGAAGGGCAAATTGCACAAATAGGTAAACCTATACAATGTTGTCCCTTCAAGGAATGTTCTGTGGAGTCTGAAAAGGATGCACTATTGAATCCCTCCCACCTTCTCTAGCATCTGTACTCCCCATGGATGTGGATCACAGAGACCATAAGTTAGGGTTTTGCGGAGGATAACAGGAAGCAGCAGATGAAAAGAATTTGATTTTTGCTCTCATTTAAGGAGGAAAATCTCTACCTGGAGGAAAGTCTGTAGTGGATACAGAGTTCTGGGTTCACATGGCTTCACCTCTTTTTGAATTATACAATTATATGAGGTTGGACTCGATGTTGGAGGTCTTTTCCAATCTTAATGATTCTGTGATTCTATACTAAACTGTGTATTTGAACAGGTCTTAGTTCTTTCTACTAAAACAATATGTTGTGTCCACAATCTTATGAAATTTCTTAGAAGAAGAATTAACAATTTTTTTTCCCCATCAACAAAATGGTCATGTCCACTGGGATATGTTCTTCTCAAGCATGTTAAAAGTCTCTGCCAGATGTTTTATTCCTTTAACATTTGCAAAGTTTTTGTTTCTGTTCTCATGAGTCCTGCTGTTATGTTTAAGGCTGGGAAGGGTAAATGTTGATGCTACCTCATTACCATCAAAAATACCAAGCTGATTGCAAAGTAATCTAAGAACAAATACAGCAGACTCCAGAACACATATTTAGTCCTATTCTGTTTTGGTGCATATCAAATGAGAACACAAACTGTATTCTTATGTCTAAGGCCATACATTAGCAGCTAAGGGCTTACACAGTTTTGTTAAGCTTGGGGATTTTGTTTTTTTCAATTAATTGCTGGCTGAATTGGAAGGTAATTTACTTCTAACTCTCTTCCTATGGTTTTATGTAATTCAAAGTAAAGTGAACATGAAACAAGACTTCTGTTGCAAATAATTTTAAGCATGATGTGGTAATAGAGTCTGAATCAAGCAACTTTCTTAGTTGAGACAAAATGCTTCATCTTGTTCAGTAGAACTAGTAAGCTTAAAACAAAAATGATACTTGGTTATGAGAGTACAGCTAGTTTAGGGACAAGGAGAGCAAAGAGATATGACAGGCAGAGCAATCTGATAGAGATATTTAGAAATATATAAGGTGGAAGGAAGAGGTAGCAGACTGTGGCGAGTTTTGTCCTCATCTCCATGATGTGTCTGTTCTGAAAGAGCACAAAGCAGATGAAGAATAAGATGGGTTGTTTCTGTCATCAGAACACTTATATTCTGCTGAGGCAAGGTATTGCACTGTAAGGACAGAAATGGATACCTTGAGAGTTCCTCTTTATTTTTCTTCCCAAACACAGCTGCAGAACCACCCTTCCTTCCTCTTCCTTGATTGTTATGTTCACAAGCTGGGGTCATATGGAGAGTTTCAGTAGAGATTGTAAACCTGCACTGAGCTCAGAAGGACTATTGTGTTTTCTGTGTTTGGGGAATCCAGAAGATTTGAACTTCTCAAAGAAGAGAGAAAACTTTGCTCCAGAGTAGCTTTAAAGGAAGTAGAATGGCATATAGTTAGAAAGACAGAACATTATGTTTATTCACTTAGGACCAGATTTTTGAAGGCGTTATTACTCCTGGAATTCAAACAAAATGACAAGGCAGGGAGTCAGGTACTTATTACCACTAATTTCAATAGAGGTTAAGTGCTTTTCAAAACTAAATTTTATTAAGTGCTTGCTTAGGTTACCTTGATACAAAAAGGAAAAAGTAAGTTAAAAAAAAAAAAAAAAAAGGAAAGCCAGAATAAGCCATCATGTCAAATCCCAATAGTTATCTCCTCACAGTTATTCCTGTGGGACATCCTTTTACCAAAACTGGGCTGGAAGTGATTCAGCCCAGCTTGCTGGAGCTGATTACCAAGAACAAGAATCAGCTGTCCCCTCTCTTTTAAGGTCTCCTCACTTACAGCTGAGCTCCCCATGTTCTCCTGGCTTGGACTCTAAGGCAGTGCCCCTCAGCTGCCCCAGGGACCTGATTGCTACCCCTGCTGGTGGCCCCCTGATCACTCTTCCTGTCTCTACAATGCTGTGACGTTTGCTGAGCCCCAGTCAACCTCCAGACTGAAAAACTCTGCGTAGCAAGTGCTTCATGACATAGGTAAGGGTAATCCTCATTACTGAGCTTCTTGGGAGAGGAAGGAGGATGCTTTAATCCATCAGGGTAAGCTGCCCTTCATCTAATTGTAGGGTACGTGTTGGTGAGTGGATATGATGTTTTCTTACTTAATATGTAAGAGGGGATTTTTAATAATATTAATATTTTAGATTTTTAACATAAATTATTGAAAGGACTTTTCTTCTACACCTTATTTCTTTATTAAAATTCTTCTTTATTAAATAGCTATGACAGATTTACAAAGATTTTCTGCTTTTCCATTTTTTAAATAATTTTATTTTTAAACTCACTCTGCTTAATTAATTTTTTAAGTTAATTTAATAAACTATTTTTAGAGATTTTGGCCTCTTTGATTAGTTTATGCAGTCACCTGGATTATAAAAAATTCAATCAATCAGTAAACTGTATGCAGTGATGCAACATTTGTTGTTTGTATGCCTGATATTTTATAATATTCAAAATGGATTTTTAGTCTTGTTTTTCTAAAAATAGCTATGGAATTAAGCAGAAAAATGTGGCAAGATATTCTGAAGTGGTGAGCACTCTAAGTGCTGAATGAATTTCAGCATAAGTAAAACCAAAGGTTTGTAGTTTAGGGTACTCTGCTTGGGCTTAGGTAACTCTTTTCCCATTTTGGACAGCTGTCAGCATCTTGACCAAATGTTATATTGCAACAAGTGAATTAAAATAATTTTCTTTGAATGCTTTGATTCATTTATTAAGACAAATGTGTCAGGTCTCTGGTATTAATGTCTTCCTAAAAGTGCTGTATCATTGTAAGTCCTTATGTTATTACCAGGCCTACAAAATGGCATGGCTAGAATTGGTGATGAAATGAAATTGTGGTGAAACAAGGTCAACAGTCTGCTTTTGAAAGGTGTGGTACAGGATCAGAGTTCATCTATTAAATACTTTACTCCAAACGGTCAACTGGTGCAGGATTTCAGCGTCATTCTTTGTCATCAGAAAGTAGCATCAGACTTGACCTAGAAATATTTCACAAAACATTTCATTTTTATGGCTCGTTTCTGAAACTTTTAATGGAGACATCTTCTTTGTTACTTAGGTTTTCCATTTATAAAGGCTGAGAAATGAGCCTTTCTAAAGTGCTTCTAAATTAAAATTTAAATTACTACATTGTCCCATGGATGTTGTTCATTAAAACCTTTGGGGTAACAACATGCTTGTGTTCTGCTCCTTGAACCTCTGATGCTGAAATCTCTCCTACTGAGCTTCCATTATTACAATGGATTTCTCTAAGAATCTGTTGATTGACTCAATTTGCTGGATTGAAGCCTTGGAAGTATATCTTTGTGTCCTGGACAAGTCCAGTTAACTGTAGATACTTACAGTCTTAAGTTTTACCGCAGTAGTTATGATCATGTGTGTTATTCTTTAGTTCTTTTTATGTTCATCTTGTTCTAGAAGTTACTGACTTTTACTGGGCTTTTACAAAGGACAGTAAAGATTGATTAGTTTTATAGCTAGTAGTTTTTTTTTAATATGGATATTCCCTCAATGTGACTTCTTTCTGTCAGATCTGTCACAAATTTTACTTACCTGATTACTCATAAGAAGTTAATAAAACAATTTAGAGATTCCACAGATGTGAATACATTGCCTTTATTTAAATGAGTAGTTATAAATATGTTTTTTATTATATTTGCCATCTTGAAATTCTTGGAACTCGTAAATGAACTTTATAATCTGCAGTAGCTGTTATATGAGTGTGAATGATTAAAATGCTTAGATGTTTTGCAAACGTGATATTAACAAACACAGCTAGTCATTACTAATAGTAAAACTTGATTTTCTGGACTGTTAGTTATTTGTCTGAACCCTAGCTGGAATTTACAGACTATAATTTTCCTCTCAAATGATTTGTTTGTGCTCAATATCAGCAGATTATTAGGAGCCTCTGTCGGCTTCCATGACGAGTTAAAACACAAACCTGCACTCTGGCGATGGTATGCCAGACTGATAACCTGCATGTTAGTCTTCACATTGCTAGATTTGTGTGCAGTGATATCTCCTTGTGGGCAAGGCTGTGATATTGTTTCCCTGTATAGAATTTATAGAAGAGACAAATCTTGAGTGTCCTTTAGAGTTTGCACTGATTACAGGCTTGTATGTAAAATGGTTGTTCAGTGGCAACTTGAGTGAATGTCAAATATTTGACTCAAAGAGTAGAAATAACTGAGTCTGTGTCTTTTCCATCCTAATTTTGGGTATCTGGAGTCTTTCAAATTAGGCTAAACCTCATGACATGCATCTTGACTGTTGCTGTAATCTAAAACTTGATTCTTCCTCTCAATTTCATCACCTAAAGACATGACTGCTATCTTGGTTTTTGTATTTTGTCTGGCAAGGTCTCACTACTTGTAGAGGAGCACAGATCGATCACCAAATTTAGCTGTTCAGGGGGGCATCTGGCACCACTCCTGATGAGCAAGGTGAGGGAAAAGAGGCACCAGAAAATACATTCATGAAAGCAAGGAAGATAGATTTTTGTGCTGCCTGAGCTGCTGAGTATCCTAATGATGCTTAAAATGTGGGTGTAACATTTGCTGGAATTGAAGACCTTGTGCTTCAAAAGATTCTGGCAAGTCCTTTACTCTTTAAAGAGCAGCCACTACATGAGGTGGACATGAGAAAGGTTTACTAGCTAAAAGTGCTCCTGATCAACATTGTTTAAAATGGAAATTTTCTATTTGATCGGCTAATAAAATACCGGTAATGTCCTCAGTTAAATGTTTTATTAGCCAAAGCTCAGCAGAATTTCCTCAGTGCTATTAAAAATATTTATAAAATTAATTTTAAGGCCATTGTGACCTATTAATGTCATCACTTCTGACATAGTATCAGTAAACCATACTACAATCTAATGTTACCTAGCAAAAAGTATCAGCTAACGTCAGGACTAGAGAAATTCCTCTTAGCAGGATTTGAAAGTAGTTATTAGTGTGAGTTGACATTGGAGAATAAGAAAAGGACAGCTTATTCTAGGAATGTGTGGTTCTTTTTATTCTCGTTTATGTATCAACAAGTTTTAAATAGGAAGAGGAAAAAAATCTATTAAACGTAGCAAGGGGGAGCATATAAAAGAATTAATTATATTGATTTAATGACTAAGGATGTTCTAAAAAGTATTAAATAGAAATGTATGCATATTTACTGAGCTCTACTTTCCCAAAATTTCATAGTACTTTACTCCTCATACTATAACAAATTTTTCACCTTATAGATTTTCTACATAATTTCCACGTGTTGTACGTGACTATACCCCAGAAAAATAATGCAGAGTGGAAAATATTGTTTTATGGAAAAGGAGATGCTGGACCAGGAAACTTTTTCCCCCCCTTCTTTTTAGCTGTTTTGTTTAGTTTTCCTCTTTGTCTTGCAAAGAGGAAAAGTTTTCTGCTACATCCTCAGAATCTTCACCTCTGGCTCCACAGGGATGTCCCATTCCAGAATACTAAATCAGCACAAAATGAGTCACTTCTTGTCATTACTGTATTGGGCAAATTTCTTCTGTGCATGTGCACCAAAGCAACCTGGGACAGGGCAGAGGACATGCCTGATACAGGAGAAGAAGCTCACAGTGGTCAGGGGGAGGTTTCAGCATGGAGAGCTGTGTCCTCAGTCTGCAAACTGAGAGAACATCTGAACACCTCTCTGGAGACTTCTTAATCAGGACCGAAACGTTACAGAGATTATGCTGGAGATAATTTACCTTCTGGAATGACTTTGGGCTTCATTTTGCTGCAGCTATTGATGTAGAGTGTCTTTTCCCAAGAGGGGAATATTTTACTTCAGCAGGATTATTGGTTTGAAGGAGTGTGGCTTCACACAAGTGGTCCTGTTTCAATAAACTGTGTTTGACAGCGAAGGCTGCAGCATTCTCCTGAGCTTCCTGAGACTACACAAGGATAGATGCGTCTGGGCTATTTCCAGTTCTTCCTGACAGATTAATTTCAAGGAGTCAGGAGCATTAACAACTCCTTTGCTTGAAGAGCATTGGCAAGGATTTGTCTCTCTCTCTCTTCCATGCCTTTAATCACCACGTAGGCCCTGGGAGAGGACTGCAGACCACCAGTGCTGCACTGATATACCAAACCAGTGGTCCTGAAGTACCTGTTCAGCAGAGAGGAGGGGATAAAGCATACTGGGTAAGGAAGTTTTCAGCTGTGTTTCCACCCTCTGTACTACCTGGAGGGAAGTGATACTTTCACCCAAGTTAGGGACTTTGGTGGAGGTGTGTAGGGAGGGCAAGGAAGGGAGGCAGCAAAGCTCTGAATTAAATTTAATGCTCCCTGAGTGGGACATGAAGCTCTTAAGCATAGGAATTCATCAGTTTCTAAGACTAAACGCAAACAAAAGTGTTCACTGCACATCAGTGTGCTTACCTCTTCCCTAGGAGATCATAATCCTGCCAAAAAGTTGTCCAAAACCCACATAATTTCTTCCATTGTTTTGGGCTCTTTCATGTTATGTGCGGGCTTGTATGCTAACTGACCAAGAAAGTCAGACCTAAGCTGCATATTCCACAGGAACAGTTGTCATGCTGTCACCTGTGCTGTGGAAGAGGCTTTATTGGAATTAGGTCCATATGTGTTACCTAAAACTGGACAATTCCTTCTGTACGTACTTAACAGTCAGCAATTCTTCTTTATGTCATGTTACATTAATTACTAACTATTTTGAAAGCACTCTTGTTCGTGCAAAGATGTTTTGCTGACTCCTTCTTATCCAAAGTGTTCCTGTGCTGACAGCATTTTTTTCTCTTAAACAAATTTCTTGTAGAAAGATTGTCAACTTTTTTCTGTTTCAAAAATTTTTTGTGGCTATAACTTTAAGTCACTTATGTTCCCCATTAAAAATTCAATTATTTGATTTGCCATAATTTCTCTCTAATATTTGACTATTTTATATACTGCACAATGTCATTGACAAGTTTTAACATAACTATAAAAAGACTAGCATGTTCTAAAGCTATTTATTTGGAGATGTTGATTTTTAAGGGATTTAATATACCAATATAACCCTGAAAAACCTCCTAGAACAATTTGCATATTTTCACACATTATATTTAGCCCTGCTTCTCATTAACAGGCTCTGTTGATTTCTTATATTGCCAATAAATTACTTGTCCATAAGAATAATAGAATGAAAATATTTTCAACAAAAAGAAAAGATCGAAAATTGAAGTAATAGTGATAATCCACACAGTTGTGGATAAACTGGTGCCATAAGCAAGCAAGAAAGGGAGGCAGGGTGTGAATTTTTCTTTCCTTTCATGGTATGCTAAAGTGGCTAAAGTGGTTCAAAAATTAAAAAGTGGTTGTTGGGGTTTTTTTTTGGCCTTGAAAAATTCTGTTACTGGCCAGTCATCATATCCAATTTTCCCTGGCTGATGGAATCTGACAAGTTCGCAGCCTATGGGGATATGTCTGCAGGCCAGTAATTTTTTTTGTTCTTGTCAGGCATACTCAAAAGGGTAAGGCCATCTGCTTTCCAGCAATTAGATACTCCCCTTTCAATTGTAGTATACTGTGAATCTGTTAATTTATTCATCCCAGGGTAAATGTATACACTAGCAGTATGGTGGAAATGAAGAGAACTAAGCCTGGCAGAGGAATAAATAACTCTGCTGTCCCTCAGCCTCACAAATCCTCAGCATCTCACCCACACTGTCCCCCTTGATAAGCATGCCTTTCTATCTCCTTCCTCCTGCTTTGGTACATGAAAGAAAGCTATCAGTGCCCAGCTAGTGGAAGATCTCTGAAGGGCTGTCAGTATTTGGTTTAAATGTTTTCAGTGGTCCAGAAGACCTAGGTGGATTGTTGGATTTGGTGTAATAACACAACTTGTAGCAGTGGAAAGAATACTGAGCAGAATCCACCACTACCGGCGTGCAAGAGAGTAGAGTACCAAAGAAAACAAAGCAGAAATGTGGACCAATAAAAGAGACTCTTGTAATGAACAGTGTCACCCAGCAAATAAAATTTCTTGCTAGCAAAAAGCCACAGACTTTGCAATTAAACAGAGGCAGGTCTTAAGGTGCTGTGTGGCTGGGCCCTCTCCTACGGGTGCTGGTGAACTGCCCCTCAGGCAGGAGCAACCTGGTGGGTGCCCAGGGGATGGAAAGATGCTGGTGCACATTGCAGACCTACCCATGGCACTGTGAGAGGGAAACACAGAGATGAACCTATGCCAGCAATTTTCTCATGTAGAAACCGCCATCGTCCCGGGGGAAGGCTGATGGTACCAACCTTGGTGCCAGGAGGGCATCTGGAAGGTGAGCTTGACAGCAGCCATAGGTAGTAGTTTGTAGGTTTTCTCATATAATAATTTACATTATCATTAAAGAGGCTTTTCTTTATCAATCAGGGTATGAGGTATTAATAGTAGTTAATAGAGCTTGTTGTATTTTGATTAGACTGCTAAAACATGAATCAGGGAAATAGCAAGTTCTTGGTTCCATGCCTGCGGTATTTCCTTTTCACCCATAATGAGGTTTTGAGTGCAAGCAGCAGCAGAACTTCCTGCTTTGCTGGCATTTAATTCCATATGAGAATGAAAGACTTGACTTTGAACAACCTAGTGCAGAAATAGGCACATGAAAAGATCCCAGGTTATCAATAGACTAAGGAAAAAAAAAAGTCTTGTGGGTATTAATGAAGCCTCCAGAAATCTAAATCTATCCTCTTAACTGTATTTCTATATAAATGGTCATTATAGAATCATTAAAGAGTGAGAGGTCAATTAAATATTTCTCTGGAGGAAAAGTCTGATTCCAAGCTCTTTTGGGATTTGGACAGATTCTGATACAAATCTGATCTGACGGTATACTTTTTAATTGTAAAATAAGAGAAAATGTCAGACATTATCTGACAGTATCTGATATCTGACACTATACTTTTTAAGAGTAAAAATAAAAGCTTATCTGCTTCAAATGTTAGACTGAGAAAAATTTAACCCAATTAAATTAAAAATGCAGGAACTTTGTCTTGGGTTTGAAAATTTGTCCAAAGTAATAGTGTGTAGCTTTCATGAACACATGTTGATCAAATTTCGTTTGTTGGAACTGATTTTAGAAGATATGTATCCAAGATATAGATGCAACTCTTCCTAGAAATCAGTCTTCAGTTATCATTCAGATGCACATGGTAGGAGATGTTTAAGAAGTGAGTTCAGGAACTAAAAATATCACAAAGTGTGCATCAGAATTAAGATCAGTTTCAACAGAGCAGGTCCTAGAAATTAGAGTGCTCTGGGGAGGAATTAGCAATACTTGGTCATCACAGAAGTCAATATGCTAGACCCTGTTCTTTTGTAGATTAGCATTGAGATCAATAAAACTCTCAGTTTGTCCCAGTGTTTGGTGGTGTTAAATTAAGGTGATATTTATGACAGTGCTTTGTAGTGCTGTGCCTCATGGAAACACGTAGATTGTCAGAAGGAGGTTGCGTGTGGTAGAAATGCATCACAGAACACTGGGAGTGAAATAGAGGAGACAGTGAAGATGACACGGCTAAAGCTGCACACACATTTCATCTGGAAGTACTTCAGTAGCATATCAGCCCATTAACAAACTGAACCTTTAAGAGAGGAGAGTGTATGGAGCCTTAATGCAGCATTTTCCATCTGCTAAGATGTTAGATGTTGGCATTAATTCCATAGGCTCGTGGTTTAACACTCCCTCACACCTGATGTTTTGTACTCACCCCCTGGCAACCATCAGTTGCAGTGGAGACTGGAATTTGTCTTGCTTTAGGTGGAACAAAGTGATATTTACAGAAATATTAAATAGTAGAACAGATTGCAAAACCCCAGGCTAGACATCACGAGGAGCTTCAGAGACATCTTCAGGGCAGTTTTTTTCTACTTCACTTCATAAGTAGGATAAGGTAAACACCTATTCTTTATGAACAAACATTGCTTTATGTAAACCCATCGGCAGGAGATATTTACTTGCCTACAAACGGAAGTTAAAACCTGATAGAAATGTGATGGATTTTGCCTCTACCTTAATGGAAATGTAAGGATTTGATTTCATTTTACAGAAGGAACTTGCTTCCCGCAAATTCTTTGAAAATACACTTTTTTTTTTTTTTTTTTTTTAAAAATACTCTTCGGTCTAGCTGAATTGAGGTTACAACCCTAAAATGTTTCCTAACACTTATCTCACATATTACCAGGGTGATAATAACTTTCTTCAGCTGAGAGTAGTGTAAAGCGAACAGTGAATAAGATTGCTGATCTTTGTTTTGCTCTTTTAGTCACCTTTTCTGAACATATATGCCATTAAATCTTTAGCCTAGAAAGCAGAACAAAGATTTATTGACTCAAACCAGAATTTTCCAGAGACAAAAACTAAGGAAAAAAACCAGGTTTCTGTTTATCAAAAAGGGAGCAAACTCATGAGATGTACCTTGTCTGCTCCAGTAGCATTTCAATACATTCATGTAGTATTTCAAAATATATGTATATATATCTTGATATATATATACACATCCTTCTCCCTCAAGACCTAATAAGAAATATTTTAAGAATTTCATATGGTTATAAATTTTTCAGTTTACATTTGTGTTTTGCAAATAACAAGCTGCTAAATGAGACCCAAATTCAAGCAAGCATTGGCAAAGCTATTATTTGTTTATTATTTATTTTAATGTGTGATTATTTTTATGAAAAAATGTCATGGTTTTGATTAGTTTTTTGTGCATCTCCTAAATGCAGTGGTTCAGATCGTTTGCTAAGGCTTAAGTTTAAAATCAATATTTGCCATTGTTTCTAGTACTTTCCATGTTTTTCAGAAGAGATGAGAGCCAGAGACCCACCCCATCACATAAAAACCAGTGTTCACACCAGTGAAACTGCACACTTTTATTAACATACTGAAGGCTTCATGTCTGTGTAAATGTGAGAGTTAGGGCATTTCCCAAAGGAAATACAAGCTATTGACAGCTTAACTTCAAATGTCAGCTATCAGTAACTAAACAGAGATAAATAGAAAGTGCCTTAAATGATGCATAAACAGATGTCATGTCACTTGACTCTGTTTACACGTTAAACAATTCAATCATCAAAATATTTTTTTCCCCCAATGCATTTGTCATGCTTGGAAAATCATAAGTCTTTCCTTCATATTCCAGTGTTGACTTTCAAAAAATTATACTGGTACCATCATACTGCTAAATGGTTGTGTGTTTGTACCTGTATAATATTATAGAGCTGTAGTATTTATTGTCACTCATGAACTAATTTTGTTAATTTTCTACAAGGAGTGTCACAAAAGAAATTTTAAAATTGTATCTTGTTCAAAAAACAAAACTGCAAGTTTGAGATGAACATCTGAACTAAAATTCAATCTTTTCCAGTTTCACCAACCACTTCAGTAAAAGATGTTCCCTCTTGTTACAGCCACGGTAATGGCATCCTACTCTCATGACTGCATAAGCAATATCACTACAGTAAAGCATTCAGTCAAGTTATTCCAAATCACAAATTCAAATACCTTTCAGTTTTGAATTTTGTCATCAATGTTTGTGTCTGTTTGGAACTCAGAAGTGTGCTCTGGTTTTTACCATCTCCTATTTTCAAGTGGCTTCATGGAATAATTTAAAAGCAGGGTGCTACATAATGAGGCTGGGATTGAGTCCATTTTAAAACACCATTGATTTATCTTATGTTGTTTAGCTTTTTAAATTATGATACTGTAATCATTTAATGAAACTCAGACTTAAAAAAAATATGTATGAGTCATTCAGTAACAATATTTATGCACCTTTGATATGTATAATGATGTTGATACAGAAATACTTTATCTGCAGCCATATTTACAAACACAAAAACATCCTCTATGGGGTGAGTCTGGAAAAAAATTAATTCCAGACAATCAGTGAATGTTTTTGAAATATCTGTAAGCAATCTATAGAAATACTTACCTTGCTCCATTGTTGGAAGTGGATTACAGTTATTCTCATCTGAGACAACGGTATCGAAGGCAGCACAGCCTCTTTGGAAGTATGAAGGAAACATTCAGCCTTGAAGCAAGGTAGAACAAGATTATGGACTCCTTGGTTAGTGAGAAGTCTAGGTCAGGACTGTTTTGTTGTCTGTCTCCTCCTGCCCTCTTTCTCTGGTGCATTGGTTACAGGGGAGTCCAAGAGGGTAATGGTGATTTCTGTTCTCGTTTCTATAATCTGGGTTATTCAGGGATGTTTCTTTCCGTTGTTCTTAAGAGTAGCATGTATTTGTTTCCAGTTATTCCTATCTTGGTTTCTTTAAACCTCTCCAGGGTTTCAAAGGACTCCAGGGCAGGTGAAGGATTTTAATCCACCATTCAGGACATGGTAACTGTGAGAATTAATGGCTAGAAACTAATAGCCCTGATAGTTAAATGAACTGACAGTATGCTCCAAACCAAAATTCTAAACTATTGAGTGCAAAATGTGATGAGTATTTGATATTTTTGTCCTTACTGAGAAACTGTGTGGTTCCTGCACTATACCCCTCTATAACCAAGAGTGCCAGGAGGGCACCTCTTATGTGTGACAAAGCAGCAATCTTTCTGTTCATTCATAGCACAGTCTCTTGTCAGCAGGGTTGTTTTTAACAACATTGACATGAAAGAAAGAATAACAACACTGAATATCTCTGGAAACCTGTGGCATTTTATTTGTTTAGGACCTTCTTAGTTTTCTTGCATTTTGCTCCAGATTCAGGATCATGAAGCCCCATGTCTGAGAAAATAATCAGTATCTTATCTAAATTAAAATCTAAATTAAATCTATGTGCCTTGTAATTCAACCTTTTCAGTGTCTGTTTTATTGTTGGGCTGAATTCACTCTTGTTTCAAAGACAGTGCAGAAATCTCCAAAAGAATCAGTAAGAACAAAGCTATCCTATTCAAAGGAAGAATGAGAAGAAATAGAGCAAGTTGGGGTATCACATTAGTTTGTTCTCATAATTTTCCTTCCTTTTTACTACAGACATGGCATGATAGGAATGCTGGATACTACTACTACAAGCACATTTTAAGATTACTGAGAAAAATAGGTAAACGATGCCTACATTTGCCAAGCTATTCAATTTAAATGCTTCTGTATCATTGTAGGGATCACCTGGGAAACTAAACAGGACATTCCTCTTTAACTGGCATCTGCCTTTCAAAGTGGACAAGTACAGCCTAAACACAAAGTATTTCGGGGGGGGGGGGGGGGGGGGGGGGGGGGGGAAGGTTGGAAACGCCATTTGTGTTTCAAACTGTTGACTTAGCCTAACCAATGAAATGTAAAATAAAAATGTTGGTAGTATTTCTTGTGTCAAAAGAAAAGATACTGTGAGTATTGACAGGACTCTGACCAGGTTTGTAGATCAGTCAGACTGTTCCCATTCTGCGCTAGGCAGAAATGGCTGGAAGTTTGTTCCCTCAGGCTCATTGAGGACCCATGCTCCAGGAGATCCTATCCCATAAAGCAGGCATGGAGGGGCTCTTCAGGCAGCCACTGCCCTCTCAGAGGGTATATTGCTGCTTTGGGAATTTGAAGTTTGACATTATTTGTTTTTCTCTGTCCTTGCGTAAAGGACTTGTGTATCTCCTTGGAAAAGTGTTTTGAAAAATCCATGCTGTTTTAGTACCTAGCAGGGAATAGGTTTGTATTCAGTTTACAGTCGGGAATAGGTCATGTCAAAGATTATTTAACACTACCAAAAGCAGAATGCTATAGTATGTCCAATTAAAAACAAAGTGTACCAGCTCAGTTGGTTCAAAGGAAGAAAGTACTTTAATATTCTCTGTGTATGTCACATTATATAATGCAAACTTATAATGTTGCTTCTAACTGTGTTTTGATCTAATGTTCTCACTATTGGAAACAAATGTTCAGGAGCTCTGGGAAGTTTGATCGTTTAATACTTTTCTTCTGACCTGGATGACAAAAATTTGGTAATTGTTCTTTGAAATGCACCACAAAACCTGTAGTCAATAACTGAGCATTGGCTTGTAAGTTTTTAAGAGCCTTTTTCCATATTGTGTTGATGTAGGAATACCATTCATATTTTTGAATTTATAGTGAACCTGTAGGGAAAAAAAAAAGGGGGGGCAAAAAAAGCCTTTCATATTACATCTCAGACTATATCTACTTTATAGAATATAAAGTAGGTATAGTATTTCCAGGGCAAACAAATACAATAGGTCAAGTTCTTCAGATGCAGTGCTGTGCTGGGTCTGACAGGAATGAACTTTCTGCGTAACAGCACAGAGTGTGGTGTGATGTTTTGGAGTTCATAGAAACACAGAATGGTTTGGGTTGGAAGGGACCTTAAAGACCATCCAGTTCCAACCCTCCTGCCATGGGCAGGAACACTTTCCACCAGACCAGTCTGTTCATTTTCGTAAAGCAGTGCCAATAACACATGACTGTTATGCCAATAACACTACTGCTGAATAGTGCTTGCACAGCATCAAAGATTTCTTTCAGTCTTGCTCTGTCTCCTCTAGCATGTAGGCAGGATTGGGATAAGGCAGTGCCAGGACAGCTTTCCTGAACTGGCCAAAGGAATTTTCCATGCCAGATCACATAATTTTCAGTAATAGAACAGTGTGGGGTTGTTGGTGCTTGGAAAGTGCTTGGGCACCGTTCTGCTTGTGGGAGGTGGTAAACGGTTGTTGCCTTTGCATCGCTTTTCCATCTCCTTCACTTACTAAACTGACCCACCTCAACTGCCGAACTCTCTAGTTTGCTCTACAATGGCAGGTAGAAAAGTCTTCATGAGAGAAGTATGTGTCACTTACCTGGACTGTTTTTAGAGAGAAAGTCAGGAAATGCTTGAATGTATTTGAATGTTTGCAGTGTATATGGATCATGCACAGACAGAACAATTTCAAAAGTGTTACAAGTCACTGCAACAAGCTCACTGCTATTACAGCTACATACCTCTGTGTTGGAAATTGGTGAAAATACATCAGCAGTGTATTTTATTACATCTCACTGCTTGATAGTGAAAGGAAGAAGATTCCACTGGATTACTATTATATTCTTCTTTTCCCTGGTATAATAATGCTTCATAGTCCTTTAAGGAGAATTATGACTGCAAAAACTAACTGGAATCTTTCTGTGGCTTGTTAATCAGAATCATATGATAAATATACTTGTCTTAAGATACACAGTTGGAATCACTAGTAAGTTTGTTTATTTGCTGTTTGCATAAAATTGCATAGCAATTGTACTTCAGATTTTCATGTAGTTTTGCTGAAAAATAATGTTTTGACTATTAAGTGTTTGGACTTGAAAAAAAACCAACAAAAAATGAAACAACCCGCCACTAAAATGAAATAAAACAGTTTCAAAGAGAAAATATATAAAAGTCTAGAGGTTTAATAGTAAGAAATGAAAAGGAGGCAATTTCTATGCGATTCAAACAGTCAAAAACCAGCAAAAGTTTAGCTAGAAAATGAGAAAAGGCGCTTGCTGTAGATGCTGAACAACCAATTAAGTATCATTAGTGGGTCTTCTTTCTTTTTCATGTTGTATTATAAAGCATCTAAAGTATAGTGAGAATGCAATGACCTTAGATACACAGAGACTGATTTTGTGCTTTATCTCTCCTCCTATCATTCATTGACTATGGCCCATTACTGGAGTAAATGCATTCACTAATTGCTTAAGTATTGCTTTGTGCACCCGGATTAGCATCATTTCAGCTCAAAGGACAAATAGGAAAAGGTTTCAGAGATCTTCTGAGAGTCAGACCTGGAAATCTTGTATATTGAACTTTGTCTTGAATTGATTTTGCAAAACAGAGTTCCCTCTTCCTGTGAAATTCAATAATTCTTATTTCAGACAAGACATGGAAGCAAATGATGACTTGGATATAGACTTCTTTCAATTGTTACAAAATCTAGATATTGAAACAATTATTTTTCAAAGTCCAATGTCAAATATTTTTCAACGTAACATTAACACTCCCTTAATATGTCTCCTTATTCTTTAAGTATTGGGAGTTGTTCTATCCCTAGCTTTTTTCCTCATTGCAAGAGGGAACTGCTCAAAGAATTACATTTTGTGAATGAAGAAAATCTTCCAGTTAATAACCTGAGACTTTGTCTGACTTGCCAAGTCTATTCACTGCCTCAAATAAAACTACAGTTATTTGAGCTCAATTTCCCTGCAATTCTAAAATGATAAAACCTTACAGCCTGAAAGAACAAACTTAGTACATTTGGCAAACTGTACATTTGCCAGAAAAAGTTCAGAGTTCCCTTTTCGTTGCATAGTCAGAACTATGCACTGTGGCTAAGGATTGCATCATATTTTATTCCTATAGGCCCATGAAAGTATTATTTGAGAGATCCTCTTGTTAAACAAACACAGCGCCTCACAAATGCAGATTCTAACCTGCTGTAATACTAATGTGAAAAATATTAAAGACTAAAGCAGGAGAGTTTGCTGAATGCATATTTTATTTCAACCTGCTGTCTTGCTCAGCAGAATTCCTCCTATAAATGCTGTAAATTATACAAAAATGCTATCTTTTATTTTTTTATATATATATACCCTTATAAATTTTAAAAATTGTTGTTCTCCCAGGCTTTCCCCAGGTAACACTTTCTTGTGGTTGTTAATCTGAAAGAGTATCCTGCTTGTGAACAGGCCTTTATTTTCAGGGATGGGGCCCCACTTACTCTTTTTATAACCGTAGTCTCTAGTCTTTTCATTCTTATTTTCTAAAAGAACAGCCTTATGAAAATTCTTTTGGTGTTTGGTTTGTTTACTGTGGTCAAAAATAATTTCAGTACACCTAAAGCAGCCCATAATTTACTATTTCCACTTCCAGGGTTACTGGTATATTAGCATTAGAGCTGCTTAATAATATAGGTGACATTACAGGAATGTGCAGTGTGCCTGCTAACTCTGAATAACACAATTCTAAAAATTTCAAGACAGGTACCCAAAAGTCCTACTTTCTATGTCAGTGACTATGAGGCGTATGAGATATGGACTGCATGACATACACAATGAAAATTCACTAAAAAGAGTTAGCAGTATGCTCTTTGGTAAATTTAAGATAGTGATACTTCACTTTACATTCTGCAGAAATTCTTATCTGCTAGAGGTTTCTCTTAGGTAGCAAACTAATAACTTAAGAGTTGCCAAGCTGGAAAAAATCATATTTTTGCTGATTAACATATGATATCTAGCCATGTTTTTCAGACCGAGTTACATTTTCAAAGTCACCTTTGAGCTGTTCCTTTAAGTGAATCGCATAATGGATACTTTTTTCCTAGGATGTGAGCAGCCTGCTCTCTTCTTCAACACAATAGCCTTTTTCTGTTTGTTCCTTCTGTTTGTTCCTACTGTACCACAGTACATCAGTCTGTACTAACAGTTTTTCTTGTTTGTTTCCTAAGATGTCTGGTGTCTGCTTTATTTTGTGAACTGTAGATGTAAAGAGTTTTACTGTCTCTTTTCTTGGCTAGATTTTTAGTGGAACTATCAGAAATAGAGTTAAAAAAAACACAAACCCTTCAGGTATTTCTATTTCTCTGAGCATTGCCTAATGCAAAGTCTCGTTATGAAACTTAGCATACTCTTGAGTTATACCAGTGGGAATCAGCAAAGTGTCCACCACTTCTATTATGCTCAATGACACCATCTAAGAAATATGTACAGGGTCTTCTAGATAAGAATTAAGTGTTCTTACCTCATCTTATAGCTTTGTAGCTTAACAAAGACAAGCCATAGATAAGTGTATGTATTTATTAAGCTCTCCAAAACATGTGTAATAAGGAAAGGTTTAGATTTTAGGAAAAATTTCTTCACAGAAGGAGTGGTCAAACATTGCAACAGTCTGCCCAGGGAAGTGGTGGAACCACTGTCACTGAAAGTGTTAAAAAAACATGTAGATGTGGTGCTTAGGGATGTGGTTTAGTGGTGGGCCTGGCACTGCTGGGTTAGTGGTTGGACTTGGTGATCTTAGAGGTCTTTCCCAACCTAAATGATTTTATGTATAGCATACCAAAGTTGAGTCAACTTCAGAGACATGGTTTTATATATATGTGCTTTATGGAATATATCTTAGAACATTTTTGTGAATGTCATGATTAATAGTGTTGGTCAGCAACCATTTCTGAGGCATGTGCAGTTTGGCTGACTGACACAGGAAACGCATTTGTAACTGGTTGTGGATTCAACCATTACAAGATAAAATTGGGGATCCACTGATTTATAGACAGAGGTGTGTTTTTTTTTTTTTTTTTTTTTGGAGACAATCTCAACATTTCAATCAATGTCCTACCAGAGCTTACTCAAGTTGCTTTAAAAACTACAAAGTGTCATCAGCAGCCTGGAAATTTGGTCTATAAAGTACTGACTAGAACAACCTGTTTTCCCCAGGAACTGCATGTTCCACTCATTTGGGTGTTCTTGAGTGGTCTCTCTAATGATTTTTTTATTTTTTTTTTTTTAACTTCCTCATGATCAAGGAGAGGATTGTTTACCTCTGCTTCTCCAAGAGGTATATGAGACTTGGTAATGGCAAACAGGTTGCCATTTCTAGAGGTTGGTGAGCTGGAACTGAGACCACTGAAGAGCAGAATTCACTTGAAAAACAGAAAGGGATCCTGTATGTGCTTGGCATCCTGGTGTGCTCTGCTTTCTTGAGGGCAGAGCAAGATTCCTCAAGCTTTTAAAATGAGCTGCCCTGGTGGTGAGAAGATCATTTTTCTCACATTTTGCGCTCACATTGGCAAGAAGTTACTCTTATGAGCTGAAATTAGTCAGACCAAGTGAAGGAATTAATTACAAGCTGGCACTGAGCATGCATGTATTTTTCATACACTGTAAATCAAGTTTTCATTTTTTCAAATTGTGTTGAGAGATGATGTGTTCAGTAAAAAAAAAATTTAGTGGAAATGTAAATGTCTCCACTAACTGGTGTTGTGTAATGTAATGTACAACAATGCTGCACAACATCTGAAGGGCCCCAAATTTATCAGAACACAATGCCTATGTAGGATGCTCAGCTGCATTTCGCGATGTTGCCTCTTTGAAGTGTCCTGCTTTTTCATTAACAGCTGTATCCCACTCCTGAAGAGCTAATGATAAAAAGATTTCCTGGCAGCAGCTCCTTCTGTTATATAGGGAATGTGATGTGTATGGCATGTATAATGTAGCTGATTTGTACAAGAAACATGTCACTTAATCAGCTGTAGATTTGGTTATTGCATGATAAAGATGCCAATCCATTAATCAATGTATAGACATAAATACATTATTGTTCAAGAATAAAACCTTGAATTTAATTTTTAAATTAAAACAATGGTGTATTGCAGTCATTTATTTGATTGCCCTACAGCTGTCTGACACATGGTGAGATTACTGAAGCATGGAGCCAAACAGCCAACACTACATTTAGTTTCATTTATTGAAATAATGAAAGGGTATTAATGATAAAGTACAAAAGTGTGTAATAGAAAGTAATGTACTGTGAAATAAAATTATGTTTGGAAGTCAAGAAGAATACAATAAAAGTTAAAGGCTTAAATGTATTTGGAAACCCCTTTGTATTGTTTTTATAGAAGAATGGTTGTGACATACAGGCTATGAAATTTAAAAGAATGTGTTATATGAGTAAGATGAAGTAATTTATTAAAAAGCAAATATTGCCCTCAGGTTTTTCTTACAGTACTAGAAATGAAGAAAGTGTGGGAAATGACCATGTTATATACTTACCAACTCATGTTTTCATTTTCATTTAACAAATTTCTGTTTTCTGTATTTTAGGAAACCAGTGATAGTATTGTTTGCAGGGGACACACAGAGAAATACTGATAGTAGATGTGATTTCAGTATGATAATACTCATGGATTACCATTTAAAAAATTTCTGAATTGCATGCACATATCATATGCTTCCACATTCTTCATGGACACTTACCACAAGTCAACAAATTATCTCTTTCAAATAAAAAAAGTTGTTCTTAGATCTTATTTTCTTAAAACTAATAGAAATGTAACAATATTAAATTTTTGGCTGATAAAACAACTGGTGTTTGATTAATGACAGTATAATAAAAAGATGCTTTCTTTTTACCATGTCGTGTTTCAGCAAAATGACAGATAAATTAAAACTACACTACTGAATATGCCACATGCTCTGTTGTCAAGTTTGTAATTATTAGCAGAGCCTATTTATCTTCCTTTTGTAGTATAGACATTTCTTATTGGGGCTTGTGAGATCCTAAATGATGTACTTCAAACCACTTCCTCTTTCTGAATCTCTAAATGCTGAGAACTTGTGTGTTACTAAAAACCTGAATGTTTATCTCTTTTGAAAATGAAATAATGCATGCTAGTAAGCATAAAGTGTTGTTCATTATTTTTCAGAAATTCACAGTAATATTATTTGCTTTTAAAGATATATGAAAGATTAGATGAAGATCCTTGTTTTTAAAAACATGTTTCTCTAGTATTAATCTCTTGATTTCACACCCAAACTCAAGCAATTTAGACTATTTTAAACTTCATTTTTCAAAATAGTTTTCTCACATTCATCCCAGTCTTGAATACGATCTTAGGAGATAAAAGACTAAATTTATTAAACTCTTCCCACCTTCAGAGAAATAGCTCCAATTGAAATTACGTTTGGCTCGATTTTCAGTGCAGTTGATAGCAGTGATTATAATATTCATTGGAATACGACCAAGCTGTTAAAAAAACCCCAAAACTACAAACATACCCTGTATGGCAGTTGTCTGGAGGCTGTGCAGCAACATCATCATATTTTCCACAGTTTATACTGTTCTTGTGTTGTTCTTCCCAAAAATGAATGCTCAGTTTTGAATTCAATGTAGTTTATAAGTGAGGAAAATGTCATCCAATATTTACAAAATGTCCTAACAAAGATTCAGTAAGCATGGGCATCATTTGCAGCCTTAACTTATTCAGTACTTATACCTTGTAAATATTTCAGGTAAGAAAAACATCCAAGATTGTATATTCAGTCATCATGTTATCTTCAAAAAGAATATGTTTTTGGTATGGATTTTTGAAAAACATTGACTGTAAAGTTATATTTCTTGGCTCTGAATCCAATGTTTTCCATTTCAAAAGACTTTAGCATTTTTTAACTGTGTTTCTCTTCTAAGCCTCCTTCTAGTGGTGACAAATGAACGAGAGACCAAGTCATTGGCCTGAACTTAGGAGATCTCAACACTACCCTGTAAATGCTTTCTGTATAACACTGGAAATATAACTTATTCTCTCTGGCTTTTTTTCATATCCTTGCTATGAAGTCAGCTTGTGTCATGACAATTATGTTCTCTAAAGTCAAAGAAGTGAGAAGAGATTTGAATTATCTGTTATCTAAGAAGGCCTGGCAACCTATGCTGTCAACAGACTGTCTTTGTTCATGGTGAGTCATGCACTAATTTCTATGACAATATCAATTTTTCTAATGAGGGAAGAACAGTCAGACCTTATGAAGACTACTTAAGGAGCAAACTGAATAAGGCTATGGTGGCATTAGAACATTGAGTAAAACCAGAGGTAGTACATTCCATGAGCCAGTCATGGAAAGAAGTAGGGTAGCTGGAACATACAGTATGAAATTAATTTAAAAAAATATAAAATAATGGGTTGTGCATACTTTGATCTTACTGAGGCACTTAACCATAAAAGATTTCTATGTACCAAACAAAACTAAAGTATTTACACCCATATCGTCTCCTGAGGCTTTCTCCACTAGAAAAACATTCTGGGAATAAGGCACACATCTCTCCGTGTGGCATCCACTAGAACAGTAATTACAAATCTGTGTTAGAAGCAGGTACTTTTATATGGCACTGGGGAAGCTATAGGTTGCTTTGTGGAGTAGGGGTTGTTTGCACCAGGAAAGTAACATGCTTCTGAGTCTGTCAGTACCAGAGCTGGATATTTATAACATTGAGAATTTCTTTGAGAAGAAAGAAAAAGTAAGCACAAACTTTCACTCTTCGCATTTATGTAACTTTTTCTTTTGTTTTCTTAGTTTTGTCAGAGTAAAAACACAGACAGTGATATCTGTTCTCTACAGAAATTTTAATCCTAAACAGATTAGAAGTTGCAAATAGCAATTACTAGCCAAAAAAGGAAAAAAAAGAAATTGTGTAGACTTTGTAAAGGAAAACAGCTTATACTGCATTTTAGATAAACGTTATTATGGTTCATTGCGCTTGTAGCAAGTGTGGGTAGAGCCCCTCTCAAATCTTTATTTGTGAAGCCTAGCCATGATGATGATTATGGTTCATAATTACATTTAATGTAATTTCTCACAGTTTTATATCAATGAAGAAAGCACATTGACAAAATTTTTAAGTCATAGATATAAAGTGGAGATGTTCAGCTACTGCAGGATAATTCCTCAACAAATACTCAAAGAGAATGAAAGAACTAGAAAGCTAAAGAAAAGAACTGCAAACTTCAGTCTGAATGGTTCAGTGGAGCTGTTTGGGTATTTGGTATCTGTTTTCTCACAGGTTTAGATCTGTACCACACTAGTAATTGATTTCCAATCTCAAGGCTTCTCACTATTTACAATAGTGTAGCTTCCCAAGCAACATTAGGCTTTTCTACCATCTAGTCATGATGTTTAATAGCCCTTTTTCAGTAACAGTTACTAGCCAAGGCTACTGGAACTCCTTGACACTTGGTAACTTGCACATTACTGTTTTCCATTCACTAAGTGCTGAAAGAGGGAGAAAGCTGATGATGTGAAACAATGTTACTGCTTAATTCTGCCCTTCTCACTTACATACTCTTCTTGTACCAGCTTTTGCTGTACAGCTTTACTGATTTTTGACATGAATTGTATGATCTCCTTCAGGAATGGCGTGACAGGTTTAAGTGTGATGTAACTGAGTTCATGTTTTGATTGTGAAATACATAGTGGGCAAATGGAAAACACTTTGTGGCTCTGAGCTATAGGCCCGCTTGTTGTCGGTGTCACAACTGATGGCCCTGTCAGCAGGATAGCAGTGAGGGAGTCTTTAGCAGCTTCTCAGGAAGTCCATTTTAATTAAAAGCTTATCTCTTAATACAATGCCAAACTTCTATACAACAAAGAAGCATTTCTCACCATGTAAGCTTTCACGACATCTCACTGAGCAAAGTGTTGAGTTCTCTGTAGGGCACAGTAAAGAAAACTATTGTTTTGCCTTTGTTTTCTGTGCTGCTGCAAGAATGTAGGGCTTGAGAGGGTTTTTCTTTTCTTTCCTTTCCTGCATGCTTTCCGAGATAACCAGACCATGACAATCTGAGAAATAACTTGCGATGAGGCTTATTAAACTTGAATAAATCAGATTTTTATGGAGCCTACACTGTGACTTTCACTTATTGAAAGTAACAGTAAGAAACTAATGGGAACTTGCAAGAAGATTAGCAGGTTCTTGCTGTGGAGTGTTTTAGACTGTATGTCCAAGGAGGAGTCTGGCACTCAAATTGCTTAGGTACTTTGATAGTAGCTTTCATTTCAAGAAGGAGGAAAATAGCATGCAGAGCTCCTTGGAGATTCAAAATGTGTCTAATTATTTATTATAAATAATTTTTTAGGAGGAAGTTAGTAAAAGGAAAACCCAGACGCTACTACTGTTTATTTTCAACAGGATGTAATGATAACCATCCATATGACTTGAGAACTGCCTAAATGCAAGGAATCCTTTCAGACTGCAGTTTGATAATAGCAATTTTAAAAATTGGCTGGGAAAATTTTCAAACATGTTTATAAAAAATTATTTACTTCTCCATATTTATATCTTCTGCATTTAGATGGATCTATTTTCCACAGAGGTCATGAACATACATCATGGTACATTTTACCTCTTTTGTTCGTTGGAGCAAATTCGCTTCATATTATGAGCAAAGCTTTGAGTCACTGCTATATCAAAGGAACAAAAAATCAACCTGTAAAAAGATAACACACTTACAAAAGACTTTTTTTCATCTATATCTATCAGTCCTGTAGTGTTATATCCTACTCTGCCTGATAGGAAAAGTGCCTAGACCCTCGGTGACTGCTGCACAAAGCCAAAGTGTACCAAGTGTCAAGAACTTTTTCATATAACTCCCAGGCTTTCTAGGGCACAACTGTGTAACTAGCATATGAATTCAGTATGACATTTCGGAAGAGAGAACTAATACAGCTCTGCTGGTGTCTAAACTGTACAAAAAAAATGTTTCAAAAAATATTTTTAGAAAAGCATGTATGGTCCTTTTACATTTAGCAATCATGCTCACATAACACACATGCCACTACCGAGGTAAAAATGCAGTTCAAAGATATTGTATGTAGTGAGCCACAGTGGTGGTTGCCTCATGTAGCAGAACTAAGAAGAGTAGAGAAAAAAGAGTGTGTAGGTCTTTTCTAATTTCCCCACAAACTTACTTTTTCATAAACATGGAAATCATAACAGTGACTGTAGCATCCAAAATGTGTTAGAGGAAGGTAAGGCACTCCACATTTTCTGTAGCTTCTTGAGAGCTTTTACTCCTCCTGTCCTTGAATAAAACACTATTCCTATTATCATGAAACATGCCGTTATCAAAGGAGCCATAAAAAAAACCTTTCCTTTGAAACTCAGTTTGAGAGCTTTGAAAAAATACTACCCTACTTACAGGAGAAAACACCAATGGGAAGAGTCATGGATTAACTCCGTGGTCTTTAAAATTATAAGGAAAGATAAGCATTTCTCAGAGCTGTCAAAGACTTGTTAAACATTACTTGTATATTTTCAAAGGAAAACCTGACCCAACTTTTCCTGTGAATTAATTAACCTGTTCTCATAAGGGATAAGATGAGAACAAGAGATGGCTGAAGTGATTTTCAGGTCAAAATTCCAACTCAGAAAATGAGTTGAAAATATGCCATGACATATGGCCAACATGAGGTACCAAGTATCATCTCAGTCTAGTCAATTAATTTACATCAAGAATTGACTTTGCAGTTTGAGGATTTCCTTTAGAAAGCCTCTTGTGTCACTCCTTTTTCTAAAAGAGAGTCAGTCCTCTGAAGCAGGGGATGAATGTGGAGGCACCACATTCCCCTTGCCAGAAGTGGAAGGAGGGTTTCAGCATGACTGTATTGCCTCCCATGAAGAAATGCCTTTCAGAAACATCCTATATAGGAGTGACTTTCTGGAGTAAAGGGGATGCTTGTTACCTGCAGTCTGTAGGAGAAAACAGCCTCCTACCCATGCTGCCACCTCCCTTTGGGATGCACCTGCCAGGTCTGGGCATGTAGTGAAGAAAAATGTCATCTATGTTTTGTAAAGTGGACTTTAAGTTTCTTGAGGGAAGGGTAGATTTTCAGTGTTCTCTGGAGCTCAGAACATGGAAAACAATTGAATAAGGAATATTCCTCAGGGGATGACTCTGCAGAGACATATGTTGTTCTCTTTCTGTGATATGTGTGTAATTTTGAATTTCATCTTCTGATACTGTTGTTATCACTTTTTTCCCCAAGAATTACTCAGTGTAGGAGCAAACCTACTCTACAGAGAATTTCTTCAATTTAAGGGCTTCTCAGTGTGAGTGCCCATCCAGAAGGCTTCTTATGGTCAGATTTTGTTGTAATGTGATCTCGTTTTGAGCCTGTCAGGTCTTTCCTCAGAGAAGCGGGTCACCCTTACTAAATTTTCCTGAATGTTTCTTTTTTGTTTTAGTTTTTGCTTCCATATTGTAATGCTTTTTTAGCATTTGGATTATCTATGGCAAATCCTCTGGGTCAGTATTGTGGTATAACCATGTGCACACATACAGGTACACACAAGCATGACCTGTACAGGAAGACCTTAGGCAGGGTGTTTAAATTGTCTTTCATCTCTCAATTTTTACCTTCTATATTTATAACATTGTCTTACTAGATAATGAGTTGCTCAATTTCACTTTCACTTCATTCCCTGTCAATGGGTTCCCTGAATCATAACCTATAAGAGACTAAGGCTATGAGCAGCTCTGTAGACCTTTCCTGCATGCATATGACGCACCCTCTTGCCATCAAGAGTGAGGGAATGTTACTGCATGGGGCAGAATGAGCCATAGAGAGCCATTTAGTATCACACCTCACCTGAATAACTTAGAAATTCACTGTTTTAGGAGCCCTTGGTGCAGCAGAGCTGAGTTCTATGCAGGAGAGTGTCCAGTAGTTCTGGTACTATTAGGATTCTCAAAGTCTCTTTGAATAACTGAATAGCAGTGCACTTGGGTAGTACTCATCTGAGCATTTCCATTGCAGGAGAGGAAATTGTCCCTATTTGAAGTCTTATGAGATCTTTGCACGTGGAGCTCACTCAGCAAGCACTGGAGAAGAATCTTGAATTATGAAGATTAATATTTATGGTAAATAATAAAATTTCTCAGAGATTCCTCTCCATATGTTTTCTGTATTGCTTAAATTATGGAAGTGGTTAATTATATTCAGCAAATTTGTTAACTGTCAGAATTTTGGTAAGTATTTCAATAGGAATACAGATGAACAGTGTTTGATTTTATTAACAAACAAAATATTGGCAAAATTAGTTCATTAGTGTGCTTATTCCTTACATCTCACAGACAAGTGAAACTCCTGTTCTGGCCTGAGGAGTTTGATGAAATGACTTTCTAATCCTACAGCCTGTTTCATATTCATGGAGGTGATTCACAAGAAATGAGGGAAGAATCTGCATAGAGTTTTAGGAACAGCTCAGATGCAAACTGAAGTTTCTGTGTAGTAAGAAACATTCAGAATATCCTGACATTGATCTTGAAACCTACTAATGCTGCTGTGTTGGGAACTTGAGATTTAATTCAGGCTATTCTGGAAAAAGGAGGCAGACATTAAAAGGTAATCAAGTCAAAGCTGTTTTTCCATACTCTTGGCCCCAAGCCTACGCTGACCTTATTTCAGTGCCATTTGTACTACACATTCTGAGGACTATGAGCAGGTTTTTCTTGGCAAAGGAGAAGCAGTCTTTTCATTATTAAAATATTTGTAACAGCTCAAATACCTGGCACTTTTTATTACTTACAGCTTAAATTTGTCATGATGCAGGTACCTGTGGAGGATCTAACTAGTGAGGAGCAGCTTCTCAGAGGTGTTAAGTGTTCAGACTCAGATGGAAAGGAGTCCTAGTAAGCATGGGAGAACAGAAACACTCACAAGTAATATCTAAATAAGTAGCTTAACTCTCCATATGTTAAAGACATTTAAGTTTATAATCCAAGTAAGATATTGCTGGCTATAGAATCATCACCTTCTGCTTATTATTTCCTATGGTTCCCAAATATTTTATCACTGCTTTCCGAATAGTCATCCATCTAGTATATGTGTATTGCTGACACTTTTTGTTAAACTAAATTATTGCCTCCAAAGACTGATCTGTGTTTCTACCTACTTTTTCAGTGCTTACCAGTCGGTCAAACCTATGTAATATATAAATCTTCTTTAGTAACATTTCAATGTTATCTTTGAAGTAATCAGTAAGTACTTAGGATTATTTCATCTCTGTAAAGGACACTATTGGTGTCAGAGGGGTTTGCCTGTCTGTGTATGGTTGTCTAGCAGCACTGTAGGTAACATGGTATATGAGAGGAACCTGTGTGGTTACTGGTGGAGATCTGCATCCTTGGCTAGAGCCAAGCGCTTGAATCTTTCTCAAAGCAACTTGAAAGGAGATCCAATACAGGTCAGAGATCCTGTTGGAGCATTGTGAGATGTATTTGTCTTCATGCACTTCCTCCACTGCTTAATTCTACTTCTTACATTAATCCCCTCAGCTCTCCTGAGACTTTGTTAAAGCCAAGTGATCCAGATCCATGATAGCTAGTTTTCACAGGCAGTTCATCTTCCATTGCCACTATATGACATGGAAATAATTTCTTGTCCTTTTTTTTGTACATGTCCTAGTTCTGGCCAAGACAGAGGGTGGGAAGGAGGTGAGGGGAGCAAGTGGTATCTGGTCTGGGAGAGTCTCAGTAGGAGGCCTAGAGCATGACACTAGTTTTATGACAACTTTGAATATATTAGTTTGTTATGCATACTATTATATTTAAATATATTTGGTAAATGAAGATAATCTGGGTTAAGGTTTTTTTTTTTAAGTGGGTTTGATTTTTTTTTAAGTTTTTTTAATGTATTATTGAACTCTTTACTTACCTTTTATTTCTAAATGACATAATTCTAAACATGAAAGTTTTGTACACTGTGTGATTCTGCTGAATATAATGATATGATTCAGGTGCAAATTGAGGCTCAAAATGAAGCATAGTGCTCTCAGCTTGTTTAGGTAGCTGTATGTCATTATTCAGCCTGGTTACACCATCAAAAGTGTCTAAAAGATACTATAGGTAATAAAAAGAAAATACATTTAATGGACTAAAAGGGAATCTGCATGAGAGCTGGAGATGGACCTTTTTAAAGGGCATGGAATGACAGGATAAGGGGTAATGGCTTCACACTGAAAGTGGGTAGTTTTAGATTGGATATTAGGAAGAAATGTTTTACCTTGAGGGTGGTGAGGCACTGGAACAGATTGTGCAGAGAGGGTGTGGATGGTCCATCTCCAGAATCATTCAAGGCCAGATTGGATGGAGCTCTGAGCAACTTGGTCCAGTGGAAGGTGTCCCTGCCCATGGCAGGAGGGCTTGGAACTAGATGTTCTGTAAGGTCCCTTCCAAACCAAACCATTCTGTGATACTATGATTGTCAAAACCAACCAACCAACCAAACAAACCAGAAAAAAACAACAACAAAAAAACCAAAACAGAAAAAAAGACATCATTGTACAACTAAGAGTGTGTTCACTCTGTGTCTGTGTCTGTATGCATGCACCCAATGGCTGGATACTCTTACCACAGCTTATTACTTGTGAAAGTAAAGCCAAATGAAAATGTATTTTTCACATGTTACTTAATTCCCTCTCTATGTTATTGGTATGTTGTAACTGGTTTTACTGGCTTGCTCTCTCCCAGTAGTTTTCACACCCTCCCATCCTGGTAGTTGATTTCTAGCATTGCTAGAGCTTGCATGTGTTGTCAGGAATAGATATGATTACTGAGGTTAAAAGGAAAATCACAGAAATGTTGATATTTATAATAATTCTCATGATTTTGCATTACCATTTGTAATTAAACCCCTAATTTTTCTCTTTGCTAATTTAATTTTCTGAGATTCTTAATGAAATACATCAAAAGAGATCTTTACTCAGAACACCTCACGATACATTTTATTCCAAAGTTAGGTATAACATTATTCCTTTCTGTGAGAAATACTAAAGTTTGGAAAAGACTGCTTACTTCTTAAATTTGTGGGAAAGAAATGTGTAAAAAGAAATATTAAAACTACTAACTAAATCAAATTTTTTTTTGTCTTGTGGAAAAATCATGGACTTTTGCTACGTTTGCTTATTCAACTGTTTGATAGAATAGGACAGCATGTGGGTAGCAGTATAATAATTCAGTCTGTAATACAAATAATGTCATTTATTCTACTAGTAAGTGAACATGCACATTGGGTACTATAGCGATGTGAATAAACTATTATAAGAGGAAGTTTGAAACGTTTTACTTTGACAACTTCCCTAGGAAAATAGTCTCTCATCATTCTATTCAGGAATGGAAATAAAATGTTATTTCAGCTTTTTAAAATATTACATTTACTGTAGTAAAAAAAAAAAAAAAAAAAAAAAAGAAAAGATTAAAAAAAATTGACACAATTGATTATGAAAACCTGGAGAAAGAAAGTGAAGATTCTAGGAAGCCTTTCAATTTCCAGTGTGTTTTTTTCTTTCCTCCCACATGGATACAGATCATAAAAATCTGTGACCAGGAAGTTCAATGTGTTTAAATAGAATTCATCCGTATCCAGGCCTACAGAAAATCTGTTCTGCCAAAATTATATGTACTCCGTGGTGCAAAATAATGTCTTTTGGTTGCTTTTCAGGCAGACTACTTGACACGCACCCAAAGACATATAGATATATTAAAAAATGTTATACTTCCTATATTGCATAAAGTAGAAAGAGGGTTAACGAGAACAGATTACACGTTGACTTTCCTTGCTCTCATGTGAAAAAGCATGTAGTTGTGTTCACAAGGGCAACAGCTAACACAACCTAGAAATGAATTTTCTTTCTCATCTCCAGTTTTTATTGACTTTCATCTTCTTCTTTGCTGCCATGGGCTATTATTCTCTACACCTGCACTCAGCCAGAAATATAATGAAAAAGAATCAATCTCTGAAAAGAAAGTCATCACCGGCCAATAACATTGGGCCACTTTCATGGATCCTGCAGTGTTTCATCCAATTGCCAAAATGCCTGACCATTATAAACTGGAGACAGTCTCCCAGCTGCTCCTCCTGGTAAGTACAAAATCACAGCGTGCTATACAGGTGATCTAGAGTCTGATATTATTACACTGGAATTCATTAGGGCAAAATGAAAGCAGTGCTAATTTTTGTATCCAGAACAGCTTGCCTAAACAGTGATGGACAGGAATGCTTGAAAAACCTTATTTCTGATAAGATGGGTGAGTGCTTTTGTATTGTGTGCATCATCTTTTTTGTGTTTAAAGTTGCTCATGTTCTGTTCGTGATTTTCTGAGTTTAAAATTCAAGTATTGCATTCAATTTATTGATTTGTAGCAAGCTTGCAAGGTATTCACTGAGAATATTTGTGTTCTAGGCTTTTTGACTGCATGTAGAAATATTCTTTTCATGACTGGATGAGCATTGCTGTTGGAATTGGTTTCCCAGTGTTGACATTCGTAACTATCTATTTTAAATGATCACTCTGCAAATTTCCACATTAAATTCATTTATTTCAGCAAATATATCAGCTACTAAACTAATTTGCTTGAATGTAAATATATAGGTGATATGGATGTTTTCAAAGTAAATATAATCTGGGTTTTGACTGCCTCTTGTGAAAAAGAAATAGGTAAAATACAACATCACTACTAGAAGTGTATTATTTTCAGGTTCACCTCACAGTAGATCTGGAAATAACTCTGTTGAGTCATCAGTTCATCAGTTGCCATTGACATGTGTTGGATACACAATAATGATTTACTCGATCTCTACTTTAAATCAAAACTGAATATTAATTTAGGATATGTCAGAGCCCTTGCACAGAGCACTTGTCAGGAGGGCAGAACTGATTGTTTCTCTGCAGAAGGACTTCATAATCAGAAATAGTCTAATGAATTTTTTTTTCACCCTTAGAAACTCCAACTGAAAAGCATTTCAGAATTGATTGTCAAATGCTTTTGAAATCTTTTCTTTGTTGAAGACACTTCTGCCAGAACCCAACGACAAACAATTAAGAGCTGTTTTCTTCAGTAGAGTTTATTTCCACAGAGTCCAAGACAAGTTTGTCAGCAGGAGAACAAAACATCACTCCCAAAATTCTTCCAGTATAGCTTCAACCAAGTCAACTCCACGCACAGCTTTAGACAATGTCAGCTTTCATGGGAGCAATATTTGAAGAATCTGCATGTACTGGAGAGAAGCTCAGAGGAAATGTGTCCTGTAAGAAAGGTACATTTTACTTTCATTTAAGGGTGTCTGAGCTCTCACAAAGGAGGGGCTTAGCAGAGTGAGTTATCAGGGCTTATTTGGACAGACAGCAATCTACAAGCACAAAGATTTAGACAGCTGACAAGTCAGACGTAAAGAAGTTCTGCAGATGACTGAGACATTTAGAAAGGACTTATCACGTGTTTAAATAGGAATTGGACTCCACAGATTGACACACGCAATCTCAGCTGAGATGATGACATGCTGCATTTCTGGGCTAAGAAGTGTCAGTGTCTTAAACTGTTTTATTTCTCCCCAGTATAGTTATTCCACCTATGTCTGCTCCTGTGATGGTTTGTCTGGTCTGACTGTTTATAAATCCAGTGTGACCAGCTGTTTCTGAGGTATTCCAGATGTTAAGGAATGAAATGGGGTGAAGGGAGAGAAATGAAAAGTCAGTTCATGGATACATTAAAAGACTTTGATTCATTCCATAGTAGGACCGAAGACACACTGTTTTAGTGAGACTTGGGTTATAGTTTGGTTCTGGGTAAAGCCAAGACCATCTTCCTTTACCTTGTTCTGTTTCTGAGGCTATGGACATCCACAAGATCTGATATGTGAAAAAGGGCTGAAATGCTATCTCATGACATACACTGAAGCCTAAAATCCCTAGGGAGCCTTCTCTCACTAATCCCTGGTGAGACACCAGCTCCTGTGGGTTAGAGAGCCTGGCTGAAGCCTCTGGGCTTTGTTATCCACACCCTGAGATACAGTACAACTGTGTCACATTTGCATCTCTCTGTAGATAGAGTCATCTTCCTGCAAACCTTCCAACAGTCTTCCTGCAAATCCTACTTGGATTCTGTCTGGTAAAGTTGAAGAGATCCTGCTCCTTAGGTTACCTCCTTTGCAGGTTAGTTTAGACTGAGACTGTTCTAACTGGAAAAATTATATCTGATCTTCATGAAGACATTTTAAAAGACAATCTTTAATGATAAGACCTTGCTTAGGCAGAGTGGTTTCTTTTAAAACTGTTATGGTTGAGTGTGGTTAATTAACACCTTATTGCAAACACACTGATTTTAAAGCTGCTTATATGAGAACCAAAAGCAGACAGTTTCTTCCAGATGCACTGGAAATAAGTCACACTGAAACCAAATTATCTTATTAACTTCATTCACAATCTGTAAACAGGCTGCCAAGAGTGAATCCCCATGCTGCCTTCTTTCCTAGCACTCTCCACTGTGGCCTCCAATTAATGCTTTCACAAAGCTCTGCTATCCCAGCAATTCCACTCTACTCTCTTCAGCTCAGTCCAGAGAAGCCAGTTCTCACTAAAATGATACCCCAGTTTATATCCTAACTTTGGAAATGTCAGGTGGTGTTTCCCCATTGCCACGGTATGCTGCAGCTGTTTTCAGAACAGTTAGGCCAAGAGCAGATTTAAATTATAGCTGTAGTGCCATCAAATGTGATTTCACTTGTACAAATCTAAAAGCAGGCCATGTGCCAAATGATTCCTATAAAGCAGTTCATTTATACACTCCTTATGTAGCTGAAGTGCGGCTTTATCTAGAAGAGAGAAATTTCCTCAGACACACACAATAAAACAGTTTTCAAAACCGTAAATCTGCTTAATGTTGACTCCTTGTTCACTCAATAAAATAAATTGATGCTATAGCATATTTTTTGGCACAGTATTAGCATATAAACAGACTTTTTTTCCCTATTGCTTAAGAAAAGGAAAGAATAGCAGGGAGCAGGTATGCATTGTGCATGACCACTGACACATTTATTCCTCATTCCTCTCTGCCTGTGTCCCCTAACTTCCTGGGGTTCCTCATCTGGGCCCATATTAGGACTGCATTTGAGGGGGGTTAAAAAAAAAAAAACCTGCATCATTCTCGCTGAATGATAAATCAGGAAGTGAAGCTAATCAGATATCCCTAAAGGCATATATTAATACGGTAGCATTAGGTGTTGCACCTGAAATCACTTCTCTTTTGGTTGTAGTCCATTTAAATGCTTCCCTAGGCATGCCAATTATTGACAACTCAGTTTTTGCATGTGGATCATTGTTCCTGAAGCAGATTTAGTTAAGACAGTCTGCTTTTTGGTTGTAGGGAAAAAAAATCTTGCCTTGTCAATGTTGCAAGCCAGAGAATGAGCAGTAGGTAAGAAAACAGCATCCCAAGCTGTCTTGAATGCTCTAAACCTGACAACCTTGTCTAAGACAGAGCAAATGGAACAACTGCAGAGGTACCACCCTCCATTTAAGTAAGTCAGAAGCTACTATCTTATTCATGTACTTTCTCTGAGCTTGTTTTCTTTTCTGAGCCTACTTAGTAATTCCTTCAGCTTAATGAGCTACCATTTGGCAATCATGGAGCAACTTTGATTTAGTGATGTGACAGTCTTAAAAATCTGCAGCAAATGTGCTCAGAGCTGGCTGCTGGCTCTCTGGCATGCTGGCAGGTACTGACTTCAACTTAAAACACGTGTTTTGCTACTGACAGAAACTCTGTGCTGTTTCTGTGTTAGTCGTTCTGTATGTCAACCTCTGTCAGTGTGGGACTGCTTGCTGTTGTCACATGAAATTAGCCTAACATGTAAACTTATTCACTTGTGGGTATTGACAGCCAAGGGAGATTTTTAATTCAGAAAGATTTTCCAAGCTGAAGAAAAATACATATAAGAAATTCACTTGCTGTCTCCAGTCTAATTGAATTTCCCAATATTTTAAAATTGCAACCACATTGCTTGATGTTTGTAGTTCAAGCTTCCCTTGATAATACGATTTAAAAGAAATCAGAATGCTTATCCTTGGGAAAAAAAAACCTATGCTGGCTTCTACATTATGAATTTATAGTACAGAAGACTATTACGTAACAGACCCCAAAGAAATATTAGTATTCTTTTCCAGAAAGTGACACTTCTCAGCATTATTTAGTGATTTCCTCTGATACAAATGTAATCCCATTGTCCCTTTGATAAGTCTCATTCAGAAGTCAGTGGAGGCAAAGGTTGTGAAAAAGAAAGAGAATGGAAACTACTGAAAAAGCTGATAGGAACAAATAACTACCTGTCCCATTATTCATTACCATTTTTTTCCTTAAAAAATACGGGGGAGGGGGGGGTGGTCTACACGTGTTCCTTAGGATTAGAGAACAGATCTCGCTGCATTGGAAAATTTTTTTTTAAGGAACAAAATCTCATGCATGTCTTTGTCATGTAGACCCAGATGTCTACATCTTCTCCTTGATATTTTTCTGACTGCTTTTAGACTTAATTTGAAGAAAATTCTGAAGTGTGGCTATTAAACCAGTCAGGTAATGATGGAGGAATAATACTCTGATAGCACTGTACAGTTCACTCTGGATGTCATCTAACAGGGGAGCAGAGTTTCAAGTACCTGTATCTGAAAGTTTATGTGATTTTGGTGTTAATTACAGAAAATTTTCTTTGGACTCCATCATTGCAATTATCAACAACATGTCTGCGTGATGATGTTATCTCTATATTGAGTTCAAGGAACCTTAAAAGCTCTTTGTTTTCTTAGGAAACTATATAATATGTCATCCAGAACTTTGATGCCTAGTTATTAAAATACATTTTAAGTAGGCTATAATTGGGACTTATTTTTTACTTGTTTTAATTTTGGGAAAACAAGGATTTAAGAAAAAAATAATTCTAATATTGTTATAGCATAATTTTTCTTGGATTTTGGCCAAAGATAGGATTTCTTTTAAAAGGATAAATTAATAATGTAGTGTTGTGGTTTAGGAATGGTATTTGCCAATTTAGTACTCCCCCTGAAACCATGCATGGTTCCCCCTAATCCATCCAACTGGAGGCACAAAAGGCAAAGATCACAGGTTGAGATAAGAACAATTTACTGGAAACAACAATGAAATAAGAAAACAAACAGTAACAGCAACAATATTAATAACAAAAGGTATAAGAAAATACGTGATTCACAGAGGAAACAAAACCCCCAATAATAGAAAACACTGAATGGTTCCCTCTGCCACGTTTTCTCGACTGGAAGGAACTCCTTCTCTTGGAAGAGGATCCCTTTTCCCACCCCTGGCAATGACATGAGGTGGTATTGAATAATCTCTGTGTCCGGGTTGTGCCCCCTCCCGGCTACTGCAAAAATTAACCCTGTCCTGGCTGGAACCAGGACACATAAGCATAGCCAAGGAGCACTTAATCTCCATGAAATTAATTGGAATGGCACCAGAAAGCTAAATAAATTGGGTTTTTTAATCCTTATCACACAACAAATTCCTACACAAGTTTCGGTGCCAGACAAGAGCAAAACAATTGGATGAAGTAGGTGTGCTCTGGTCTCTTCCTTAGAGATCTCTCTGGTGAAGTTGATTAAGGTGTCCAATGTTTCCAACCATGCACATAAATTTTGTATCTTGCTTTCCCCAGATTAAATATTAAGCCCCTATTTTTCCTAGCAGTAAACACTATTAATAACAGAAGATCAGAAACTGATTTTTTAAATGCATTTATCTAAATACCTATATATTTTTGCTAATTGGAATAACAATAGAAGGATAGTAAGATATTGCTGTTGTTTGCTAGCATTTTCTGTAATGAAGGTGGACAGACTTTTTCCGGGTGACATTTTGTTTTATACCTAGGAAGAAATGGGTTTCTCTGGCTCCCCAGACACACTCTTATCAGCAAGTAAGATATGGCTAAAGAATGTGTTATAATTATTCACCTTTGTGGGAGTGTGAATAAGATTCATACTAGATTTCTCATGCAAAGAGACGCCAGGAAATTTTTTTGTATTCCTGGTGATTTCAATAGTCTGCCAAGATAAGGACCATTGATTTGATTTGTTATCTGTTGGGTACTTTGAAAACAATCATGTTTCCTAGTTTTTAATATTTTTTTTCACATGGAATATGGATAGGGCATGGTAATAAATATAAAAAATATATACATGTATATATATAGGTTTTTATTTTAAAACTTCAAAGAGTTTTTCTTAAACTATTGGTATTTTAAAGGCTTTATCTACGACCAAAATAAGGCATATAATCATGGCATTTTCAGTTGGCTGTGGACTCCCTTCTCTGCTTCTTTATGCCAATTAAGTGTTCTTTTTTTTCTCAGTGAAGCTACAGATTTCAAAAGATCATAGATGTGCAGTAAGATTTAATTGCTGCAAATTAATAATAACCATTTAATTTGGAAAACATGACTAAGAGTCATGTTACTTCATTAAGAATAAAGAAAGTATTTATTTGGTCTGCTGAGAAGTGAGATAGTCCTTCTCAGTCATCTGCTTACATGGGAATAGCCCTTTTACAACATCACTTATATCTCCTGTATAAAAGGAGATGTTTGCTTACTCCTCTCTTTTCAAATCCATTTCACTGAATTTGAAATCTCTTTGCTAACTCACGTGTCTATAATGGCCCTTGACAATAGTCAGTGTCTCTTCTTTCCAGACTGGCACCACCTTAAAAGACTAAATGTCAAGAGAACCAGTTGAATAATTGCAGGTAACATGAAGCTGAGTTAATTTTAGCTTTTCAGCCAACAGGTTTGCAAAATCAAGTTCCATCATGTCCAGAGTATTTGCAAACATAGCCAGAATTTACCAAATTCACAGGCTGGAGGAGGGGACTAAAGGAGACAGAAAAAGGGATAAAAGAAAGGCAAAGGAGTAGGTAAATAAATGTTTTGCAGGAATATCAGTTGCCTTCCTCCTCCAGAGTGTGTTGTGTCAGATGCTGAACAACCCATGTCTGGCTATGATGGTACCTGTGGGCAGGCAAAGAGGACTTCCCATACAACCAGCACGTCCCCAGGATGACCCCAATGTGACCCAGGGGTTCAGCAGAGCCTGTACCTCCTCTGCTGCCTGTGAGGCACAGCTGCTTACTGTGGACTAAGTAGAAAAACAACAACAAGCAAAAAAAAAAGTGAACATATTGCAGATACCTACAAGAATATACATAAAATGCACTGGGGAGATGTAAGTACATCACTTCATGCCTTACTGTACTGCATTGTGCCCCCACTGCAGTGATATAAAGTTACCGTGCATCTTGGCACATGAAATCTCTCCCCTTTGTTGTTCTATCCCTATGATTAGATTGCTGGTTTGATAGCAACATTTTGTGTTTGGTTTCTTAGAGTATTTCTCTTTTGTTTTGCTTTAATGTTACATTTATCGTGTCTTTCATAACAAGTACATTGTGGTTCTGAAAACCTCATTACTGCTCCTAACATGGTACAATGTAATTACTCTGTTTTGTTTTGGGGGTTTTGTTTCTTTTGTTGTTTTTTTTTCACCTCTGCTCATTTTTCTTGCTCTCCTGCCCCTGCCTAACAAAGATTCACTGAAATAGAAAGCAGGCTTGGTAATAACTGCCTGTTATGTTTTTGCTTAATGTACTGTGCAAAATATGACAAGGGTGAATGTTAGTAGATGTAACAGCCATCAGAATGTTTCTTTATTCCAGCTGTTGTATCCTCTGTATGCAGTAGGTAGAAAAGACGCTTAACAAACTAGGAGAGTAAGTTGTAAATCTAAAGGTCAGATAATTCAACTCTACATTTTTTTCTGTTTTCTTTCCCTAAGTAGGAAAAATAAGGTGATGAAATAGTGTAGGGTCTAAGTCTAATTTTTTTACTTTTTTCAATCATTACTGTCTTAACTTTCTTGAATATTCATAATATAAATAATTTTTTCAATGCACATTGCAGAGAAATCCCTCTATGGCAGATTGCAATTGATCATGATTGCTAGCCCCTTCAGCTAGATGCTATTCAACTAAGAAACCTTTGTGCTAATTTAATTCAATTTAAAACACTCTCAGTATCCTGCTAACAAACCATCCTACTAATAAACCATTCCAGTCTGACATACATTTTGCAAATTACAGTCACTGTGAAAACATGACTTAATTTATCAAATTAATATACATTTACTTTAAATTATAATCTGTCATAACACCACATGTATTTCTTACATTTTCTGAAAGAATATGCTCTATTTCCAATCTCCATACACAAGACATGAAACAGTTGCTGTCACTCATCCTCTTTCTTATTCTAGCTTTGATTCTTATACTTGAGAGATATCTGCATGCCAATTTTTATTGCATTGCCAATCTGAATACACTCATCCTGGATACACTCATTACCCTGGGCTATCTTTGGTATTCCAAGAAAAGATGCAGCATGATGTATATTCATTGTTTCGGTTCTATACTTCTATTTGTTTATTTGTAAATCAATCTATTTCAAGCCTCAAATCGAGGCTTGCAGTGTCAGATGGAATCAAGAATCAAGCAATTGCCTGGCTTCTGTTTTGACAGAAAATCCAGGTTTTCCTGCAGACCTTTTTATAAGATCTAGTCTAGAAAGAAAAAATATCTCTGCAGGTGAGAAACATACAACTATATTAGCAAAAGCTGCCAAGTAGGCTGATTTAAAAGTCAACGTCAAGTGTAAATTTAATGTACAGGAGGTGACAAACTTGTTATATTTAAATTAGACTTGGGGAACCTGCTTCAGGAAGTATCAAGAGCTCAGGGCACTAGAATTATCATGATCAGATGCATCTAGAGTAATGGATAGATATGCTTATTTTGTAAAGGAACAAATGTGTGTAACTGCATAATTGCTTCAATAATAAATGTCCTGCAGGGTATCTGCATATGGAAGCTTAATTATGACACATGTTTTTCTGGAAAGAATCAGAAAAAAATTAAGTCCAGGGTTGTGTGTAATCATGTGTGCTTTTCTAGGTTTTGAAAAATAAACTCTCACTTTAACTGAAAGAGAGCACAAGGGTGTTTAAAGTGCCTGTTTAGAAATTGATTTATATGTCTGAATTTCCTCTGTCCCCTATCCCCTAATAATAGACCTAGAGGAGCCAGTCACAGTCCTCATTCCAAATTACACTTTTCAGCATTGCTTCTGGCTGTGGCGTTGGCACATGGAGTTTATAGATGATTATTAGCATTGCTTTGCACAAATCTCCACTTCCTGCTCATCTCTGACACATCTCCTACCCTGAAAGCCCAGGTCACTAATCCAGCAAAAGCTGCTTACTCTCTAAAACAGGACCTTGCATAGAGAAAACTTTTGGGAACTCATAGACTAATGATTTTAGTACAGCCCTTGCTAGTAGCCAAAAGTTTCCTTTGCTCCATATCAGCTGATAGCATTCATCTTTGCTGTTTTCTGGTTTCTATAATACTTTATATTTCAGCACTATAGAAGAAGAATATGTTTTACAGTTAGCATTCTTCACACAGTTGCCTTTTGGAATCTTTAAATTCCTCCTATGCTGGCAGAAGAAGCTTTATTTTTCTATCAGGACAATGAAATAACCTACCCAGGTGGAATATTTTAGGTTATACTGCAATACTTCTGTTTGCTGCTGAATTTTAAGATTTCTTTTAGAGACTTTCTCCTGAGATGCATCAATGAGCTATTTCCTCTGCTTATCTCTTCAAGAATCTGAAAATTTAAGATATAAAATGTATTACCTCATAAGAAAAAGTTTCTGTGAATTAGTTTACAGGATCCTTGACTCTGTGCCTCTAGTCTTGCGGTCATAACAGTCCTACTTAAAAACTGTGGAGCTCTCTCTTTCTTTGTCTTCAATTTCCACACTTCCTTTTAGACATTCATAATTAACAGCAAATCTCAGATTTGATTTGATTTCTTCCTAATCCTTGCCAGAAGCTGTATGGGAGGTGCTCACTTCACAATCCTGCTGATCAGAGCTGGGTAAATGAGTAATTCTATCAGGAGGGCTCACGCCTTTGAGAAGGTTTAGAAAAGGCTTTTATTTGAGAATAAAAGACAGGCAGATAGACGTCAGTCTGGGAACTTCAGAAAAAGACAAGCCTATCTGTCCCTCTCTAATTCATTATGCTGGAAATGTTGAAATGTTTTCCCTCAAGCCTTACCCGGTAGAGTTAGTATTTACAGGGCATTACATAAAATAACCTGTTATGCCATGGGGAAAGCATGATGGAAGGGGAAAGAGAAGATAACTGTATAATATGAATTTTAGGGGGAAAACTTTCTATTTTCCTCATGGGCAGAGAGTAGGTGGAGTGCAGATCAAACCTTCCAAAAAAGATCAGACTGGTCTCAAGGTTCAAGTATACATTTCTAGCTGAAACTTGCGTCCAGGCAAAAAATATCTTGACCAGTGGCTGTTTTGTGAATATGGAAGTGCCACAAAGCTGAACCTGACTTGCTCTTTGCCCTGTCACTCCTCCTCTCAGCACACATGGCTCTCCTTACTTTCATTATACATGCTTCCATCTTCCCTGTGGCACCTATCAGGGACTTCCTTTGAAGATACCAATCAAAAATTTGAAATGCTAAATTTTTCACTACTGGTTGAAAAGGAAGGCTTATATGGAAGCTGAAGGATGAGGAAGCCTACCACAGTTACCACAATTTTTTAAAATTATCTTAAAAATATTTTAAGAGCTTCTAAGGCTTTCTGTTCTGTTTCCTGCCCGAGGTGAGTGTTTGCAGGCAAATTTAAGCTTCTGAGAAATGCCTTCAGTCCTACTGTGCTCCATTCAGCCCTTCTGGTGGGTGGACAAGTGTCTACAGGTGGGCTGTGCTCCTCTGCCTGACACCGTCACTTGTCCCCAACTTCATTCTAAGTGGCCATGTACTTCCATAAGCAGGGGGGTATTTGGGGACCAAATTTCTGGACTCCAGTATCTAAATCCTTCTCTGTCTTGGCCTTCAGGGTGCATAAATATTTCAGATTAGAGGTCTTCCCTGGCTTGTGGGAAATTCCTGGGGGTAAATACATTTTAGAAAGAGCACACACTATCATGGACCCATGATATGAGAGGCCAGATGTCTGTAGGGACATGTTTTGGCTGTTACAAGATTTATATCTGGCTATGGTGAGCTTCCTCTCCTGGTAACAGCCAGCACGAGAAGCATTCTGACCTATTAATAACCAGTTTTGAAATGATCCAGAAAACAGTCTGTAACCTGTACATACTTAAATAAGATTTTCAATTTGGAGTTCCCATCATCCCTTCTCCTTAAACTTTGAAATCTTTTACAAGGTGAGGCCACGGTTTAAACAGACTTATTTAGTTATGTATCAACAGCTATGCTGAGGAAAGAGAAGATGTAGGCAATATAGGTAGTTTTGAAGTGTTGTTTTTTGCTGCTGATGTTCAATTCTATTTGTTTTATAACAAAACAAACTTGCACAGTAGGGAAACAAAAGAAAAAAAAAAGAAAAGAAAATGCAGCTTCTGCCTGTCAGCTTGTGTTTCTGGAATTTCCCTTCCCTGCAGCCTTGCTGCTGGGATGCTACAGGCACAGTGTGATGGCTCATCAGCCACTGTGAAACTCAGCAAACTTTTAGCAGCCTTATGTTGTTTAAAGCATTGCTTTTGGGTTGCAGTCTTACGGCAGTGTTACAAAAAAGGTGGATGCATCTTTGCTGGCTGGGCTCAATGTATATTAGACAGAAGTCAGGAAAGCAGCACAGAAAAGAGGAAATCTCAGGAGAAAAATAACATGCTGGGGAAACAATAAGAGCTGGAATCAAAGGGTCATGCCAGTGTTGTCAGAATTAGTTGGAGCTAGGGAAGGGAAAGATGCTGCCTAATTTCTCCTTTGCATTGAGTCTGCTGGGCTATATTTCTCAATCAGACTAACAAAGGCACTATGGTAAACATAATTTCTCCCACTTGCTATAGTTGTCAATATGCCACGTCCAAAAGGCAGTGAGAGGCCCTTTCCAAAATATTAGCCTCTGAACAGTGCCTGTTGGTGATTTCGGTATCCAATATTCCATTCCTTTTTTCAGAGCTAGATGTAGTCTTGCTGATCCACAGCCTGGTCGGGAACACTGGGATGAATTTAGATCAAACTTTTGCAGGCTGAATTAGTTTTTCTAACTGTTTTTTCAGTGTATGATTACTTTTGAGAGAAAATTTAGAATATAGGCTGAAATGGACCTTGACAGAACAAGGGCTGTAGGGTGGTTATCATTGTGTGACTAAATCAAGCTTGATCTTTTGACACGGTTCAGTCTCCTCTCAACCTTTAATTATATCTGTTGTTCTCCCTTCAATCTGCAGCAATATGTTAATATCTTTTAGTAGCTGAGCCATTATGTCTAATTAAGGGATTGCAAATAAATAGGGGTGGACAGTTCCAAACATACAATAGCTGCAAATAAATAGAGAGGGACAGCTCTCAACATATGGCAATGAATGCAGCCATAAGGCTTAAAATATGTATTTTAACTGCCAAATTTTATGAGCAGCTTCCAACTGGCTTTCATTTGGCTTCATCTGTATGTCTGACAATCATTGTAAATGCAGGTTTTGTGCCATATCATTTTTGTGCTCAATGGCTAGAACTTATGCATGCAGCATTCATTTGCACTATGGACTGAGACTGTTCAGAGAAGAAATATTTTATGTTTGAACTCAATATACTCAACTATTACTGTAAAGTAATAGTTCATGTTACTATTACTCTCTGGACTAATATAAAGGTAATGATTTTTAATATCTGATACCAAGTCTCAATGCTCTCTCTCCATCTTTTTAAGGATTCTTTAGTAATATTCTAGAAATATTATTTGACTGTCCAGTCTTTATCAAACTGCAATCCAATGTTTATCAAACAAATCTTAATAATTTTCGCATTGATGTAAAATTGTCATCGTGGCATTTCAACAGAAAAGAGCCACCTTAAGAATTGAATACACAGAGCCTTGTTAATAATTTAATTCCTTTTTCAATTCTTACAAAAATGAAGAGCAAGAATTACCTCTCCAAAGGTAATTTGCAATAAAGGAGAAGAGCAATACAGTGGTAAGCAAGCACCTTGGAGGCCTGTGTCTAGCAGAGGGGGTTATCTGGACACAGCACCTTCCTGGAAAGGCAGTATGACATTTGGGGTTATTACTGCTCTGACTGTTGCTAGGGAAGGAAGATGGACAAAGTCAAGGGCTTGGGCTGATACTGCCAGTTTGGGGAGGATGTCCAAGCCCTCCCTCCAGGCAGGAGCATCCTCCCAATGGAAGCAGTAGATGCTAAAGACCCAACAATGAAATAAAAAGGATCTCTTAGAAAATATGCTGTTCCTACATCCAGTTGCCATCTCCTTTTTTCACAGCCCTCCATTCTCCTACCCCAAGCAAGGACCAACTTTTCTTATGCCTTAGACCTGATGGCTACTGTCTCTGAGTTCTGCTACTTCTAGTTAACTTTCAAGTGTGCATCAATTTCAGATTAAAAAAAAAAAAAAGGTGGGTAGTGCTATTTTTTAACATTAAACACATAATTTTCAGAGTAACATTAATGCATAACTGCACAAAGCAATTACGTCACTTTATTTGAAAGGTCAAGGACTTTTTAAAAACTGATTTTGCACTTAAAAACCCCTTCTGACCAAATGCAAAATGAGTAAAACATGGTCTTAAGACTCTTCAAGCAGGATATACTACCCTGATGCCACCCAATTGAACCTCCTCTGCTACTTAAACTGAGTGTCATCATAACCAATCAAAAATGAAGACTAGAAAATTTAACAAATTGCTCCTAATAAAAATAGGTTTTAGCTACAAGATTTTTTGTTTTAGCTACAAGATTAGGAGACCAAAGCTTCTAGGGAAAAATAGGGGAGGGGAAAGCACTACGGCAAGGACACTGTGCAAAGGGTTTTTTCAAACTTATTTTTAAGGAAAACATGAAAAAATTCTTTTTATGTGGGGGATAATTTTAAGAGCATTTTAAATGCTAGAAGTATGATACCTGCACACTGTGAAATGCACCCATTGCATGAAATATTCTGTATAACTGGCAACATGTAAGGTAAATTAGAGTTATAAAAGTAAATGCAATTTCTGTAATTATACTATTGCAAATCTAAATTCATTCAGATAAAGAGTCAACATGATTTGCATCTTTGAAATTAAGTTCAGTATTTCTCAGGAGGAGAATCTGAATCTCTAATACAATCCTGCTAATTGGAAAAATAGAGGTTATTTTGGATATGTTACGACAATGTGTTATCCCCTTCTTTTGAAGTGACAGAACAACCTGGGCCCTTCCTTTCTCGCTAATACAAATTATTTGCTTACGTCCTTTATAATTACCATTTCCAATTTCTGCCTGTCAGCTCTAAAATGTAATCTAAATTCAGGTGCCTAAAAATCATTTCTTTCTCAGCTGTTTGTTCCTTCCATCCTTCGTGGGGCACTGCCTGAAGCAGAGGAAGGTACGATTGCAAGGAAGGCCGGCAGGATGATGAGACTTCACCCAGAAACTGAAGGTCTGATTTTACACTCTGCAGTCAGCTGATGTTTCTAGAATTAGAGTGGAACTTCTGCTCCCCTCCCCCCACTGGTAAAGTCAATTTTAAATCTCTTTTATTCTGCTTTTGTAATTGGAAAGAAAAACAGGTTATAGGCACACAGTAGTTGTCACTAACAAAATCGTTACTTACCCTGTCATCTCCATAGATGTAATTTTTTTTTGTTTCATTGTAATCTATAAGCATTATTAGATGCTAATCGTTGCTTGGATAAGAGTTTTCATGAACATACTATTGGTGATTCATGTTTTTTTCCATTTTCACTTGAGGAGATCTCACATTTTTTTCCATGTCTGGTCAGTTCAGTCTCATGTTTTTTTGGGTTTTGCTAGCTCTTTTAACTATTACTGTAGTTACTGGAGAAATCTGTGAAAAAGGGTGGAATAAAATCTTTGTGAAGGAACACACAAAAAATAGCTTTATAACTTGCTTACATAATAAATTATTTATAAAGTAATTTAAAAAACCCGTCCTGATTGAGAAAGGTAGGAGATGAGATTTATTGGTTGCCAAGACAAATTTGTGTTCCTTTTGTCTTGCTGTGTGTACAGTTATTATGTTTCTGCATGACGTTGTGGGCCTGGATATGACAAGATAAAGACAAAATAATAATATTTGAATAATTTTTAATACTCTTATCAATTTCTCCTTAAGTTGCAGTGTGAAATTACTTGTTTATGGAGGTTATTGCCAATGTGATGACTTGGAAACATTGTCTTTTATATATTGAGAATCAGAGGTTGGAAGAGACATTTTTTGAGACATAATTTCAATGTTTTTTATCTCAAACAGTATCACAAACTATTTGCATACCTCTAACAACAATGGTTCTAAGTGTACAGAGCATTTCCTTTAAGGTGTACTTCATTTTATTTAAATCAACATTAAAATCCTCAGGAATGTTGGAATTTTGGAATAAATTCACTAGAAAAATAAAGATACCATCTTTTGGTCAACTCTACAAAGGACAACTCCAGAACTCATTCTGAAATAGGTGTTTTGATCCCCAAACGCTATTTTAGTGGGCAAATGGCACTTTGGAAAATATTAATATCTCCTTATTGTATACAAAAAGCTAACACTTTTGGAAGATCAAATTAAATTTTAAAATTATTGAAACACTTTATGATTAGTGAGAATCCTTATAACTATTTTTCCTTTCTGACACTATTTTATACATATTTTCATGACACTATCTGCATATGTTTGAGATATTCTTGTATTCAGTTTAAGAACTTAATTAAGAACAACTGACAGCTCCCCTTAGCACCTCTGGTAGATGGGTCTAAGAAAATATAGGCTTTGCCACACACATCCAGAAAATTATAGCACTGCTACTCTTCAAAAGGTTATGGGTATTTTCTCATACAATATTTATTACAGTCACCTCCTGAAGCTGTAATCCACGGTGCCGAGTTGACCCTTAAAAATAATTGTGCTGAAAGCGATGTGTGTTCCACTCCACACCAGTCAAACAGAATAGTGGCAGCAGGTCTAAATGTTCAAAGGGTGATATTTTTAACCAGATTCTGGATTTTGCTGCTTTATGTTATCATTAACAATTCATGAGGCACTTATTGGAACTAATAAACTGATTGCAAGCTAGAGAAATGAATTGATTAATATGAAATGTAACATGGAATAGTGATGAGCTTATTTCCATTGTAAATAATGGAAAATAAATCCAATAAGTGTCTTTTCTTTGGACTGCAAATGAAATGAACTCTCTTCCAAAGCAGTTTATTATAGTTAGCCTTAAGTGACTTGGAGAGGTTGACTTAAACCAAAGCTAACAAAGAAATCAAGTTTTGAGTATTACCTGTGCTGCCTCGTACACCAGCCAACCACCTCCCAGAGATCTGAAGTGGGTGTGTTTCATTGTGACTCTGCTCTCAGTGTGGATTACCCTGTCTGGCTCAATTTGACTCACAATTTTATATCATTTTCCATCCTAATTTCCCGTTATGGCAGACCTGAGGAAAAGTAAGTTGCAGCAGAAGGTCCTGTTTTCCCCTCGTAATGATGCAGGTGAACAGGACTTCTGCTTGACCTTTGCTGACAGTCTCTTCTGTAGGAAAGCAGGTAATTTTATGCTTCTTTTCTGTATAATAATAGTGCAGACAAGAAAAAATAGGAAGACTAATAGATCCTATCTCTGTTCAGTGACAACAGAGAACATTAAGGGCAGAATAGACAAATTTAGGCAAAGCTAAAAAGTCCCGGAAGGCAGTTAACAGGAAAATAATTTCTAATTATTGAAAATTTTGGGATGCAGACTTACAGTGCTACATATTTTGAGTGTTACTATAACAAGAGACAATAGAACATATAAGGGAACAAAATAATTTTTGTTTACTAGCTCTTATTCTGGAAGATAAGTGCTGAAAGTTCCTGCAAGACACCAGCCCCAGCAGTGTTGAAAATTAAGTTTTGCATGAATGTTTGCTCTGTAGAACTGTCTGTACAAAATCATTCCTGTTGTATTAATATTCTGTTTGATGAGCTTTTCTTCTAGAATATATTCCAAATATTTAGCCTATTTATCAATTTGGATTTGCTAGGATATTTGAGCAGAAGTTAGGGGTTATTTTTCCTGCTTCATTCTAAGTTGATTCTACAAATTTCATATTAGGAACCTTTTCTCATATTCATTAACATATTTTATTTGTTGAACAGTTAATTTTCAGCTAATGACAGTTGCCATTATCAGTCATATTTAATTAAAAAAAAACCACCAAAATCACACCCCACCCTCCCTACCCCCCTAAAACTAGAAGCCTGTAATTAAAATGTTTAAATATTCAAGCAATTAAGTAAAATTCAATCAGGGTTGAATCATAACCTAGCCATCCACAAGACATATAGATTTCTTTGTCTTGATTACTTATGTCATATTCAAAACAGTTCCAAGCCAGTTGTTAACTTCATATTTTCTTGGTCCTACATAGATTTAATCAACATTAATTACACTATAAGTCTGGCAGTGCTGACCTATTTGCATAAGGTTGTGTTTTCAAGGCACCAGGCCAAAATTACAAGCTATCATAAGTTCCTCTTGACTATTCTGTAAGATATATGTGCTCCTCATGTGAGGTCTCCAGTGAATTGATATCTCACTATATGCACACCTCAGCTGATTGGTATATACCATAAACAAAGTAATGACACAGTAGATATTATATATTTTGCTGTTAAAAGACATTAAATATTTCAATTCTTTTGTTGTGTTCAAAACATGGGCCACTCACTGAATGGGTTACATTTTCCAGAATTTAAAATGAAATCTGAATTCTGTAGCAGATTTAATTAACAGTCCCTTTTTTAACTAATGGAAGCTTTTTCTTTGGCAGTTTCCTTACTGAATTCTAGTTCTTCTAATGACTCATAGAAATAATTGTGGCAGTGGGGATCACCAAACAGACACAGAGTACAGTGTTTGCCAAATGCTGTCCTTAAAGCAAAAAGAATTCCATATGTAACTACAAAAATGGGGCATTTCTCAAATGATAAGAGAACTACTTTGCTCCAAGGCAGCTTCGTGGGGCACCATCTGGCTTCACAAATCTTCAGAAGTGAGATTTTCCTTGAATAAAATTTATCCAATCAGCCTCTGTGAAAACTGTGTAATGCAAAAAATCCCTCATTATCACATTCATTTGGTGTTCCTTGGTAGCCTAGATGAGACTCGGTGCAAAACTGAGATTCTTTTTATACTAAAAAAGATGTGCATCTTGTTTTCAGTGTTTGGTTAGCCAGATGTTTTACAACTTTAGTCTCCCCTTCTTTCAAGGAAATAGTTTCAAATGATAAACAACAATTTAAACATTTTACTTTTATTGAAGAATTTCTTTTAACTTCCTCTGCCCTTTTGACTAGAATGTGAGTTTAAGAATTCAAGTTTCTGCAACCCAACTGCAAGTATTTGAAATATCCTATTTCGGGCAGTCTCAGATGTAATGCATCTCTCTTTAAGATGGATAGTTGATATGAAATAGGCTTTAAATGGTAATCTTTGCATTTTAAACCATGCCCCAGAATTTTTCCTATATCTTATAATAAAGAATCTGGAGCTGTAATGTGAGATACTAGAGAATGGGTGACATATTGCTTCAGAGCAATTTTAGTCTGAGTATAGGCAAGGATAAATTGGAATAAAGGTTCAAAATATTTCTTTGCGTAGGTATAAGTTTACCCTCAGACATTTGGTTACACATATTAAGCATTTTGCTGTTTAAAGTGGGAGTAGATGGCAGGATGGCTGTCACAATCTTCTTAAGGAGAAAAATTTTGCTTTGTAAAGTAAAAGGAATAGAGCTCAAGATGATATCTTGACATTATAGATATTACATCATCAGTACCAACAGTGAAAATATATTTTAATCTTGTATATAATGTGAAGGAGAACTTTGTGAAATGTATCTGGTTTTTTATCTACAGGAAAACACTCACTTCCAGTTGAGGCCATTACACCCAAACAGCTGGACTGACACGGAAACAGAGTCTATGGAATGTCTGGCCATCGTTCATCCTGGCTGCACACGTAAGAGAAACCAGAAAGCTGCCTCAAGAGAGACTTCCCCAGACTGACTCTGACAAAGAGAATAGTCTGTGTTCTCGGGACTTCTCTGCAAGTCTTGATAGAGAGAGATAGCTAAAATTAATATTATATAGGACAGATTTGAAATATGAAATATAAACACAAAATATAAAAATATGAAATATTAAATATAAAAAATGCCAAGTTATTCTTAATTAACTTCGAGGCAACTTGAGAAGCTCATGGCAGTGGCAAAAACCCAGGTCTCCCCAGTCTTTGGCCAGCTCTGTACTTTTAAGATCTTTCTTTCTCCTTGACAAAATTATTTCAATTGCCCTCATTAACTTTCAGACTCAAAAATTCCCAGTGATGTTCCCATGGAAAAAAAAGGCTTAGTTTTTTCAGCTTTTTGTGTCTGATGCTTCAAAATGTTAGGCACTCCCTAGCTCATATTCACACCCTGCTCATGCTAGTAATAGCAGGACAGACCAAAAGCAGGTCAACCAAGTTAAACCACTGTAAAATGTATGAGAGTTGTAGATCTGTCACTGGTGGAGTCCCTCAAGGTTCAATACTAAGCCCAATATTGTTTAACTTATACATCAGTGACTTGGATGAAGGGGCAGAAGCCTCCTCAGCAAGTTTGCTGATATCACAAAGCTGGGAGGAGTGGCCAGTATCCCACAGTGTTGTGCTGCCCTTGAGAAGGACCTTGAGAGGTCAGAGGGATAGGCAGAGAAGAACAGTCTGAAGTTCAACAAAGGCAAATGAAAGACCTGCACCTGAGGAAGAGTAACCCCAGGCACCAGGACAGGCAGGGGCCAAACTGCTGGAAAGCAGCTCTGCAGGGAAGGGCCTGGGGGTCCTGGTGGACAACAGAGGCTGTCCATGAGCCAGCTGTGTGTCCCTGTGGCCAAGAAGGCCAGTGGTGTCCTGGGGTGTACAGGACGAACATTGACAGCAGATCAAGTGAGGTGATTCTGCCCCTCTACTCAGCCCTAGTGAGGCCTCACCTGGAGCCTGTTCAGTTCTGGGCTGCTCAGTACAAGAGAGACATGAAGCTCCTGAAGCAGGTCCAGCAAGTGTCTGTGAAGATGGTTAAGGGACTGAAGCATCTCTGTTACAAGGAAAAGCTGAGAGATTTGGGCATGTTCAACTTCGAGAACAGACAACTGAGAAGGTACTTATCAATGTTTATGAGTATCTGGAGGGAGGGTGTCAAGAGGGTGGAGCCAAGCTCTTGGTGATGCCAAGGAATAGGATAAGAGGCAATGGGCCAAAACTGGTGCACAGGAAGTTCCACCTGAATATGAAGAAGAACTTTACTATGGGGGTGACTATGCACTGGAACAGATTGCCAGGAGAGGTTGTGGAGTCTCCCTCACTGGAGATACTCAAGAACAGGATGCAATCCTGTGCCATGTGCTCTGGGATGACCCTGCTTGAACAGGGAGTTTGGACCAGATGACCCACTGTGGTCCCTTCCAGCCTTACCCATTCTGTGTGATTCTGTGATTCTGTGAGAGTTTGTCTTTTGCTACTAGGCCAGAATAACCCAACAAGTTATCTTAGCACCAATACCCAGTTTTAATTTTATTTCATCCACCAGTGCTAATAAAAGAACACTCCAAGGCGAGAATTTAAAATGATTAATTACAATACTTTAAAAGATGAAAAAGAATCTCTGTGTGTCAGTCATCCTCACAGGGCAAGGAACAACGAAAATGCAATGCACAGAGGAATGAGTTTTCTATTGTCAATGATAAAAGTGATAATCGCCCCAAGTCAAAGCAAAATGACAGATGAAAGAAACCTATAGAACATTGCCTAGGGGAGCTCCCGAGGCCAGCACTCAGTACCACATATACACATGCTAGACTGATATTTAATGAAGCTCTGGTTGACTCTATAATGAATGTTGAAGGCTCTCTGGAGCATCAAACATCATTTAAGACTGCTAGAAGCAAATGCTTTATTTTTGTTTGGTGATGGTGGGCTGTGGGGGGAAGGGTAATTTTTAATACAGTTTTTCAGCTCTTTTAACAAATAAATTGAATTTGGAGGAAGACAAAAATCCCTTAATCATGCAAAGAGAATTACTTTTTATGTTGTATTTGTAACATTTTAATACATATAAAATGGAAGAGGAAATGCAGCAGGGATAGTCTAATGGGTTAATGAGAAAGATTAGACTGGTTTTGAAGTCTCTATTATTTATTCCAGCAAGGGACTAGTCTGACCCTTGTGATATAAGGAGTAGCCAATAGATTTCTAAATCATGTCTGTATGGTCTCTGCTCAAACAGCTGAAGGTGAAAAAGAAACTGAATAGATCATCACCCATGATTTAATACAAATGTGGTGACTGTACTGTATAAATGTATCTTCTAAAGTCCTTTGGGACAGTAAAACAGTAAATAATGGTTCAAGTTATACATTGGTAGTACTGCTGAAGCCCAATAGCACTGACAGGCAACATTTCCTATCTGTTTTGATCTTAATCAAGTAATCTATGTGTCTTTTGTGTCTCTCCAGAGACAATTTTTGAAGTTAACATCACCAGTTTTTGTTCTATTGTTGGCCAAAATTATGGCAGATTTTCTTCTCCACTCTTCCATTTCCCCCAGCATATTAATTTCATTGTTTCTAGAATCATTTTAAGCAGAATATGATTTAATCTTGCCTCAACCAGCAACTGGCATTATTTGCATTTGTAAGGCTCAAAATGTGTCAACCCCCCGGAGATGTAATACTAAATTCCTATCTCAGGTTTTTTGCTACCTTGCTGAGACATGCAGTGTGTTAAAGACACAAATAAAAAGGATTCTGGAAAAAAAAATAAATCTTATTGACCATTGGCAAGTAACAGCCCATGTTCATTGTAATGGGAAAAAATTAGTCTTCTTTAAGTGGATGCCAGGTCTTGAGAGGCTGAAATTTGGGCTTTTTTCACCTACTTCAGCTAATAAATCCATAGAATCACAGAATCAACCAGGTTGGAAAAGACCTCTGAGATCATCAAGTCCAACTCTTGATCCAACACCATGGTCTGGTTACCAGACCATGGCACTAAGTGCTACATCCAGTCTCATCTTAAAAACCTCCAGGGATGGTGAATCCACCACCTCCCTGGGCAGCCCATTTCAATGCCTCATTATTCTATATTATTCAAAAATATATATATTTTTTTTTTTTATATTTCAGCAGAAAATCTTTTTGCTATTCTTCCAAAAGAGGCATAAAAGAGGCATAACTGCCTTCAGTGATATTAGCAGGCCCAAATTGTTGGGTCTCAAAATTCTTTACACACAGGTCATTTTAAGTGTTCTACACCATCCTGAAAACTCACTAGTATTTCTAGGCATTGAACCTGCTTGAAAAATGATGTAGAGCACGTGGAAAAAATTCAGAGTAGTTACCATAACATGGATGGGTATGGTTGGCATTACAGCGAATTTAACCCTTCTGTACAATCACTAGATAGAAGAATTTCTATTTTAAACATAAAAAGTGTGGGACCCTTTCACTCCCATTGTAAGACACGATAGTTCACCAAATAATAGTCTTTACCACAGCAATAGCTGGGAACCACATCATTCTGGAAGCATTAATAAATTTAATTGTGGGTAAATTAGTGCAGAGCAACAAATCACCAAGAATGGTTTTCAAGTGTTGGGGAACTGCCTTTCTCTTTTTCCCCTGATGAGCTAACAAATCTTTTCCTTCCATCAGTCTTACTTCCACCTCCATGTAGAATTTTAAGTCCTGCTTCAGAGAGATTATGGGATAATTGAACTAAACAGTGCCAAACTTTCCCTTATTACATATTTTTATGGACCGGGACCAGAGAAGCACAGGTCTTCCTTAAACGTCTTAGTTATCACCAAAGGAATTTTTCTCAGTTTCTGAACAAGTTTGAATAAGTGTACCAATCACTTAAACATAAGTGTATCGATCCAGGGTGGAAACTGAATTTAAAACTAGAGGTCAGAAAAAAGTTTGTAAAGTGTTGCCAGTATTTTAGCTCAGTGATCCAAGCAACAGGCAGTCTCTGTAATTATATATTTGAAGGCTTTTCACATCTCATTAAGGCAAACAGCCTCCTCATGCCTGGAAGTGGTCTATGGCAAAAGTTTTGTATGAGTCTGACAGTAAGTTGGTAAATTTATTCCATTCATTTCTTCTGGCATGCAAACATTTCCTCAGATTTTATTTTTTTTTCCTCTGTTTTCCTGGTATTTTTCTAATCTTGTGTAACTTATGCTGGAGGCAGTGACTAAACTCACAAGTGGAAAGCATGCATCCCAAGAGGAGATGATATTCAAAACAAATATATAATATTTGGAGTACTACTGGAAGGGGTTACAGTGTATCAGTCTGCTCTAAATTTTTCATCCGAAAAATATATATGTAATAATCTGGAATCTTCATTTTTATAAAATCAGAATTCATTTTAAGAAATAAAATAGATGTCTGAAGTGCAGAGACCTCAGGTGGACCCTCTGTTGGAGCAGGGTCAAACAATAGGCTTCAGAAAAAGTGGATTTCTGCATGTATGTGTGAAATAAGGAAGCAAGACAAACATTTGCAACACTAGCAGAGCCATATGGGATTTCAAATTACAGTGATACTCAGAATACAATGCTGTTATATGTTTCAGTGACTGCTTTGCAGGAAGTGTCTGCATAAATTTACTCAATTTGTAAATAAACATTAGCTTTCTTGTCCTCTTTAACAGCTTTTCATTCAGTCTGGGGTCATACTTTTTACGTAAGATTTTTTAAGAGGATATGGAGTGACTTTCAATGTCACCTGAGCATCCTCTGCCATCATGTAAAGCTGACAGGGCAGCCACATGGTCTTAATCAAGGTTTAGCTGATAGACCCCAAAAACTCTATTTTTATTGAGAAGGAGCTACATAATGAAGCTGTTGGGTGCTGTGAGGGTAATGGGGTGGCCCTGAGGTATGTCAGCAAGCTCAATGTTCATAAGCTGAACTCCATCCTGATTTCACAGTCTGGAAGGAACTGCAGTCATCTGTAAGCAGCAGAAAGCCCTGCTCTCAGAGCGGACATTCTGGAATTTGTTTTCGAATATTCTTAATTTTTGGTAACATATTTAGAGAGCTGAATCTCTCATATCTTTAATCAAAATTAAACATTTATTTGATGTTGCTTTTTAATTGTATTTGAATTGCAAAATGCCCCATGATACGCTTTGTTAAGAGTAGTGTGCATTGGTATGAATATTGTTGTTAGCAACAATAAGGATCAAAGCTTGTTTCTCAACATAGTGTTTATTACCACGTTATTCAAACATGAATATAAAATTGCACATGTAGATACACGCTCAGACTGCAGTGCATGATATTACTTGCCCCTGACATTTCCAAAAAGACACAAATAAAATCTGAATGATAGCTGTGAAACCCTTAGAACTTTATGATGCACTGGAAAGGATACAAATGCATTCACAGAAGTTTACATTTCAGAATAAATTGAAATAAAGTAATTTACAGTCCTCTTCATCACCTCTGCAAGGTGGGAGAAGATCATGCTCACACACACATACATATATGTATGAGCCCTTTTAGCAGGATGTAGAACAAGGAAAACGTTGTAAGGATCAATATTCTATGCAGGCAAAATTGATGCACATGAGCAGAGAAGTTGCAAATTTTTAGGTCTCCTAAGGGAACAAATTTTAGATAATTATATGACAAACAGGCCTTTCAGGATCTACAAAAACACACTCCAAAATGTCAAATGCACAGCAGCCATGCTTCACCTCTAATGGTAAAAGCAGCACATTCTGTAACCTTTCCCAAAACAGATTACTAAACACATTAGTTGAGTTTTACAGCACTGTAAATGTCTCTTGTACTGTACTGTTGGGGGGTTGTGCTGAACAAATACTGGTGTCCTGCTGTATGTCAGAATGTTGTGGGATGCTTCGGGATTTTCTATGGAAAGAAAATGTAGGCAGGGTGTATTTGGAGGATGCCAGATGGGACAGCCAAGTCAGGGAAAATTATAAAGGAGGGATGATCAGAATTTCTTAATTGGGGTGTTCTTGCAACTTGATACTTCAGAAGCAGGCAGTCTACCAGCCCACTGCCCCCCCCCCACCGAAAAGTCCATCAGCACATTGTGGCTTTCATCACCATAGCATCAACTGTCTCTGAATTAGATACCTACGGCTCCCACACAATATCCTGAAGTAGGTAGGCATCCTAGGAAAGCATTATCAGAATTTAGCATGTCAAACTTGGAACTGCAAAAGAGGAGTGAATTTCTTATCCCATTCACTCCTCTGTAACTCTTTTTTATGGAGTGAGACAATTTGGGGGTGGAAGTAAGTATGCCAGTGCTTTCACCCAAACCAGCTCTGGGGGTAGGAAAAAATCTGTATTTTTGCCTCTCCCCTCACAGTGGAAGGAGCTGAGAGTGGCATCCAGCCCATCCTACTCTCTGCATTGAAGGACACCAGCTACCACAACAGGCTACTCCGTGGAGCTGCTTCCTTAGCCCTTGATTTAGGCCTCTCAGGTGCGAAAAGGCAGAGCAGTGCCTGGTTTTCAGGCTCTTGGGCAAAGCAGCAGGCACAGCAGAAGCAGAAACTCACAGACTCCTGCTCAACGTTCTTGTCAGATAATGTCTCTCAATTTAGCGATATGGCATTTTCCAACTTTGGCTCGCAGAACTGGGCAGCAGTTTGTTAGAAGGCTTAAAACCAGCAGGTTTTGGCTTAGATCACTACATGATCAATCAAGTCAAGCACCCTCTAATGAAGAAAGATTAAGGCTTTAAAAAAAAACCATAGATCACTTACGATACAAAACAAGGTTTCATATACTTAGTGTGCACAACAAAGCCACACAATGCAGAGAATATACTTAAACAGATAAAATTAATTGATTTGTTTTTTTCATAAAATGAAACAGGAGTTACAATGCATAATAAATCAGGAAACCATATTTTGGTATGTACTTGCTGATCTCACGTATTTGCAGTAAATCTATTACTTGTAGAAGGTGTCCTTTTCAGGTAAGCCTTTAGCATCAACCTCCTAAAGAAATGTATGATGCTGTCAAAACAAAATTTTTACTTCAGCTAAAGAATATGAAGATGCTGTATATTAAATATGCAACAAAATGCCTCTGTAACACCAATGACAGAGTCCTGACTCACATAACTAACTTTCCTTTCTGACACCCCTTAACAACTGACAGAGGTTGATATGTAGATGTATATGCAGATGGAAGTGAAACGTGGTGATATATGACAACAGGTGTAGCTATGGAAAATCCCAAGCTGTGTCCCTGCAGCATGAGAACACAAGTAAAGATATTCAGTGGGAGCTCCATCATCCCAGAACTTTGCTCATGATTCTGTGAAACTTTTGTGCCCATCCCCATTGCCTGTGTTACGACCCAATGCTACCTGATTACAGGAGTGAGCAGAATCAATGTATAATGGATTAGAATTTATGTGTGTAGAAAGTGTAGAAATGTAGGCTACATTACAGAATAGTTAGCAGAAAGTCAGAAAACACTGGCTTCATCATCATGCCAGGGCTCTCCTGGCCAGAATTCCCACCTGCTCCGGTTCCCACTATAAACTTCGTATATATATATATGTTTCCTGTCACAGTGTTTGTACAAATCAGAGGAGGAATGAATTTAAAATTGCTTTAGCTTTATTATTGTAGGCTTCAGATTTCAACATCCCCCATGTCATTAAGCCTGTCCACCTTGCTTTGACCTACTTCAGCCAAATTTTGTTATAGCTGACAAACCTGACACAGCCAGGAAGAAAGACAACTTCAAAATGTGTTGTGTCTGGCTGGGATGAGAGCCAGATTATTAACAGGATGACTTGTTTTATGAGACTAAGTGAAAAATTCAATACCACCTATGCTTTCTGTCCCCTCTCTCTGTTTGGATGCCTGGAGTCTTTGAACTGTTTGATTATTTATGAATGTATAATAATCAAATAGTGGCACTAAACTGAGAGACATTATCTTTGCAGTTGACATAGAGGCTTCACCATTGCCCATTTCTCCATTTTTTTTTTAAATATACTTGAATGACAAGCTGCTGATAAAAATAAATACTTTGTGACAGGGGAAGAAATATGACTTGAGGGTGCCAGTGTTGGAATGAGTATCACAGAGGTCTTCCATCACAATTGTTAAATGTGGAATGTCATCTAAAACTGCACAGCTCAACAAATGGCCATTATACAGCCCATATCTGTAATTAGGGCACCCTGTCTGTAGTCATAGAGCTGTGTTCATATATGAGGTCGAAATATTCGTAATATCTGAAATTTACTGCACCTAAACCTTGGCTTTCAGACAGCAAGGGATTACTTTCCAAAAGGATGTCTTCCTAAATCAATTTTCTTCTTATCTTTGTTGGATTATTTTCACAGTGTGTACCTAGCACTCTATTAGTAAGCCATACTTTTCTGATTTTTTGGTTTTGAACTAGTTTAAAGCAGGAAATGAGAGTTTAAAAAAATTTTCATTCTGTAGTATTCTGTATGTGCTAAAGTGTGTGTGTGACAGTATGGGAGCATGCAAGACACCACGATTCAAAAATAATGCAAGGTGACAGAATCTGCCTTCTATTTCATAATCCTGCCTTCTTCCTTTCATAAAACAGTACCTAATTATGTTACTTCCTTTGTATGAGTAACCAGGAATTAATTTATTTCTTTCAGCAAAAAAAAAATAATTTCTCTTCTGCTTTTCATTCACATAATTTCTTCCATTTTAACAGCTCCTTGTCCCCAAACTCTGAACTTTCTCAACAGTTTGTGTTTGTTTTGAAAATGTCTCCCCTTTGATCTGATAAAATACTTTTTTCTAGGTGCAACAACTTTTTACTCCTCCACTCTTTTTGCTTTGATTCTCTTGTTTTAATTTTTAATGTAGATTTATTAATAGTTTTAGGGATTTTTAGAAATTGCATTTTTTCTTTCACAGAATTTGGAGACTTATATGGGATTTGCATTATTAATGCTGTTATTATCATTACCATTACTATTAATTGTACCTGTTTACTTTTACCGATATACTTTTTTTATTTGAATCATCACCTTATAAAACATTAAAACCCCTTTGCAATGCATGAGTGGCAAGAAACTCAGCCTAGCTTCACTTATAGCCAGCATATCCTTGGGCATTTTCTTTTTAAACTTATATGTGGAAAGAAATATCACCAATATTTAGTAATCTTTAAACAAAACCTGAATATTCCAGATGTGGAATTAAAGCAAAAAGTTCAAAGAATCAAGGCTGTAAGTTGTGGAAACCAAAGGAAAGCCTGTGGAGTGATAAAAACTACCTTCAATGGCATCTCATTAGAAATGAAAACAGAAATACACACAGAAATCTAGCTGACCAGTTTTTCACTTTTCGCTTTCTTCCTTCTCTTGAAGGCTGGTATTGCAAAAACATGCAAAGTATAACGTTGTGCTTTATATTTGGTCCCAGAAGCGCAGTGCAAGCATCAAGCCTTAAAATTACAATGATGTTTACAGTACAGATTTCTCTACTCTCTATTTTACATCCTATGTCCTGTAATACAGGGCTTGATGGCTGATATAAATATAAGCAATATAGTTTAACTGCAGAACCTGTTCTTGTTCATATAAACACTAATACTTCCCTCCCGTACCCACTCGTAATTCCCTTAACTATGTCAATAGCATCCTGTAGCAGGAAGCTAACAAGTTTATTATAAACTCTGCCTGGCAAACAATTATTACTTTAAATTTTAAAATTAAAAGGAAAGAGTAACTAAAAAAAACTCCAAACAAATGAAAACCAAAACCGGATCAGTCTAACACTTTGCTTATTTCCGAGTAGCCAATTATCCAGGGGTTTCTCTGGTCCATTTCACAGTCGTTTCTGACTCCCTGCATGAAAAACTTGTTGATGCTTAAGCAATGTTTTGGTGCTCACTCGGGAAATACACTGCACAAAAATATGACCTAAATATTATTAATAATTTGTTGTGGTGTTTGGCAACATATGTTTGGCAAAGAGCAGAAGCAATAAGCTTTGAAGTGTCTGCATGTTTTGAGAGAGGATTTTTCACAGGTGCTGAAGCTGCGTGGGTCTCAGATGTTCTTAGGGATCTAAGACAACAGAATATCTCTCCAAACCATTAAAGTTTAAAAGCAAGTGAACAGATGTTCAGTCCTTTAATTTAATATTTCAGGCAGCTGTGTAACTTTACCCTGTTGGGGATTTCAGAATTTTTTCCACCTTTTTTTCCCCCCTAATATTTAAGAACTAAACTGGGTTTAAGGTCAGGCCTGATGACAGACTGAAAGGGCTCTGACAGCTGTTTAAATGTTTGTGACATCTGGCTCAGAAGCCAGGACTCGCATTTGCCGGAGCTGCCGCAGCGCAGTGTCACTGTCATTTCGCCAGGCAACTTCCCCTGGTGAACAACTGAAGGTATAGGGGAGGGCTAAAATTTTCTAGTTTTTTTTGTTATGCTTTCTTGACTGCTTCTTAAGCGTCACAATATCACCAGGGTGACCAAAAGAACCATGAAATGAGATGAGATTGCAAAATCCTATGGGGACAGGAGGAGGCACAGCAACGTAAAGAAGTTCCTGGAGCTCACACGGTGCCTTTGCATGAGACAGTAGCCCCTATTCCTTTGCTTCTTCATACCCAAGACCTTTTGCCAATACAGAATTCTAACCATAAGTAGGAACAAGTTTCTTTTTTTAACAAAGAGCCTCTGTAGGACAAATATAGTTTATAAGAAAAGCAGAGAGAGATGTTTTACCAGGATCTCTGGTGCTAGGGAAAGGGGCAATGGTTTTAAACTAAAACAGGATAGGTTTAGTTTGGATATAAGGAAGAAATGTTTTCTTTTTTTTGTGATGCGAGGGGTGAAACACTGCAACAGGTTGCCAAGAGAAGTTGTTGCCCCATCATGAGGAGTGTTCATGGTCAAGCTGGATGGGGAAAGGAAAAGAACCTCGAATAGGTGAGAATGCCAAGTTTAAACCATTTAAACCACCTTACAAACTGGGAAGAAATGCAAAAGCTTTTGAAGATATCTCTTACAATGCTCGAGACACATTTTGCTTCTTTAAGAGAGTTATCAGCCCACTGGTAAGAAGACATGGCAAATTTTGCACAGGAGTCTGCCACAATATAGTATTGGCTTTTTTCTTTCAATAGCCTGCAAACTACCTCTCAAACAGCATCTCTGAGCAAACTAGCACAGAGATTCTGATATCTTGCTCATAAATCCTCAATGTTTAGCTCATTTTTTTCCTCTGTTAAATTCCTAAATGATTCTCAATAAGGCATTTCCTTGTAAAAACATTTCCTAAGAGGAAGAGCTGGAGACACCTGGCCCTGCTTTAAAACTCTGTTAAATGCAAAAACTGCAGTAGAGGAAGGACCAAAAGCATCACAGAAACAATTTGCTTATATTGTGATTTTTCAGTCTGAAATTAATTTCTTATTGTCTTTCTATCAGCTTCTACTGACAGCTCGTGCCATGCCTATATTAACTGATATTTTCCTTTCAGAGGGTTTAGCAAATCACCATGTAAAGTTGAGCTTTGTGTTGATCATCTGCTTCTGTATTGCACAGCAGCTTTCTCAATGCAACATATGTATTTTTTTTAGTGGAGAAACTCTATCTCTCCATGCACTGACGTGAGTGATGTTGGAATTTGACACAGGATAGTAGAAAGAGTTGACATTATTTATGGCAGACTCCCATCATTCCCTATCCCTATGACCACCTGCTATCTCATACTGCAAGGAAGCAATCAGAGCTATATCATCTGCAACAAAAAATCATCCAAAGATACTTTTGCAGTGTGAAGAATCTATGGAAGGACTTTGTGCAATGTTTTGTTTTCTGTTCTATCCTATGAAGATTTCATGTATGATGTGGCAAAAGCTTTACTCTTGTCTCCTTGTTTGTTCTCCTAATGAAATTTTTTTATCCAGAGCAATTGATTTTTTTTTTATCATGAGGTAGATCGTATCAACCCCAAACTCAGTATTTTCTGCATGAGCTCTTGTCATCACTTTCTTCAGCACTGATAAATGTTTCAACAGAATTGATAGTTATTACTATGTCATCAGTTATTTTCTGGGTGGCTGTAAGGTTTCCAAGTAGTCTTTGTTCTTTCATTGCAACACTTTGCTAGCTGGCCCCATTCCAAAAGGTAAGAAATGTAACTTGTTCCTGCCCTGGGGTGACACAAAAGTGCACAGTTAATACCGTTCTTCATCTAATCTGATTTGTCAGTATCCATCCTTCCTACTGGGGTTACTTTTAGCAGACTGGTTGGCTTTGGCCATTTGCTATCACAGCCTTTCTGCAGTTACTGCAATTTGAATAGATCCAGATTCCACCATTTCTCTTTTGGCTGATGTCACACTGTTAGCCTGCAGACTGAATACATTTGTTTTGCCTATATTTACCTGTTTCCTTAGCTGCAGCTTGTTTCCTTTGCTGCTTTCTGTACCTGCAACTGTAAATTTTACAGCTGTGCATGACAGTGACCTATGAATGCAGATATATATGTGTACTTCTTAAGGAATTCTGCTTACTCCCTGAAAGCTTCTGGGTGTTTGTGATCAGTATTCAGTGAGGCTTCATGCACTGGTATGTCTGCTTTGCATTTAATGTTGAACTATGTTTGAGTTACACTGACCGTGGTACTGCCATGGCAAAGAATCAAAGACCAGCCTTTCTTCAGCTGTTACCCTGTGATTTCGGTGTTTCCCATGACAGCATCACAGCACAGGTAGCCAATTCCATTTCTTTATCTGGACTGGGATATGCTGTCTGTTTTAAAAGATGAACCTCAGCTCCTGTGCTTACTTCAAACCCTCTGAGTAGATTCTGCAAGTGCTGTAGGGGTTGTCCTATTTTCCTATATTATACCCACAAGAAGAGATTAGTCACATATGAGTTCAGCCATGGATTTGTGGTTTGTTTTGTTTGTTTTTTTTTCCCTGGGGTTTGTTGTTTTGAAAAGCAAGAATAGCACTTACACGTGCTGTAAGTGTGACAGGAAACTTGCACAGGCTGGTGGAAGCACCACTACCCCGGTATGAGGTATGGAGGGTTTTCTGCTCTGGCTCAAATCCCTCCTGCTTGTTTTTTTTGGGATGGTTGATGTGGAAGCAGGGGCGGATTTCACAGTGCAAGGCTGCTCCAATCTGTGCTTGTGTGGCACTGCAGCTCTGCAGATTATCTCTTCCTGTGCTCCCAAATCAGCCTCCCTCAGACACCTTTACCTACATGATTTATCAGTGACACTGAGTACAGTTTTATCTCTAAGCATGTCACTCTCAGTATTTTCTGACTCTCAATTTCATGCCTTATGCCTCAACTTTGTTACATGCTTTTTCGTCTGCTGTTCCTCTTGCTTCTGGTGAGACCAGAACTGATATCATTCAGCACTTTGGGCTTGTTTTTTTGTGGTTTTATTTTTTCATGGATGACCATATTTCAAAAGCATTCTTAAAGCCCCCTCTGAAATGGGAGTACTTTCAGTTTATTTCTTTGATAATGTGATCTAAATCCCAGAATCTCCTGACCTAGTGAGTTCAGCAAAAATGGCAATTTTCAAGCCCTATCCTGTTTATACACTCCTTGGGATTTTGTGCTTCTCCTTTCAGTTCTTCACTGGTTCAATGAGTGTTTGTGGAAGGGGAGGCAACTTATCGTTCCTGCTGGTCTGTACTTTTCCCCTGCCCTGCTCTCTGTGTTATCTGCTATAGTTTTTGCTTGTCGTAATGCAATTATTGTCTTAGAAAAAACAAAACTGAGCTGTTCTCTGACTTGCCTGTGGTCACTCCCTCAGCAACCTTCTGTTTCTCTGGAACATGGACATCAGTATCATTAATACAAAGTCTGAACTAAATCTCTTTTTTAGGGTAATAAAGAAGAGAAGGGCTCCTAGGCCAGCTAGGCAGCCCTCTAGCTGCTATCAGACTTAGGAGACACAGAGCATCCTTGCTGGGGATTATACCTAAGTACATCTAGAGAGACCATATCAGCGTAAAAAGCTAATCCTCCTTGCCTACAGGCTACACCTGAAAGGATAACCATGTCTCTAATGCTTAAAGCAGTCATAAGCACCTCCTGGAAATTAACCTGCTTTAGATTAGGAATGATTTGGTAGAGCAGATCTACAGCAACTGATGTTACATGGCACCGAAGTTTCCTTGGTCTGTAATTAACAGGATTGTCATAAGCAGGAAAATCCATAAATAACTGCAAGCATGTTTCTGTGAAATAAATCTGTAAAATTTTGTTGGTTTCTTGCTGTTGGTTTTCTCCCAATATTTCAGTACTGCAGCATATCACTGAAAGAAAAATAGATATTGAGGCTGGAGACAACACACATAGGTACGTATAGAAACACACACTTGCCCTCTCTGATAATATCACTCCCAAAGCCAAACAAAGTAAAAACTGAGCAAATATTAAGGAGGGAAAAAACCTTCCCTAACCCAGTAGGATTAGTACCATAGTATCCCAGTTGTTATCAATTGATAAATCACTGTATTTGTAACAGTGCCACCTAGCGATACCTACTGTAATATTATGTTATGTCTTAGGTACACTTCTAAAATAAATGTATTAATATTTCTAGTTTTTGCTTATCAGTTTGTATTCAGAAAGCCCTTTAAAATGTGCAGATGGAATTAGGTGACATTTCCCAGCTTTTGTAATTAAATTTTGACCTGAGACTAATAATTTTACTACATTTTATGACAAATTGTTTGAAGAGATTCTAGCAATTATTTTCTAGGAGTGCCAGGTTTTCATAACTATTCATCAAGGACTGTATCTACATTAAAAAATATGAAAAGGGTTTTTTCTACCCTGTCTAGCCCTAAATAAAAGCAAACACAGCTGTGTGTGTCCCAAGTGTGTGAATGGGTCCCTCCAAATCATCTGGTTTCCTCAAGTCCTCAAAGCAGAGCTAGGTTCCATAGTTAAGAGCCACATCCAAGTCAGTAATGTCTTTCCAAGAAAATAGTGTGATTTTCCTTAGTAATAATAATAATAGCTTGAAACATAATGTGGAATTGTATGGCTCTGAAAGCCATGACTGTAATTTAAAGGCAAATTAAGGGATAAGATCTCCATGAGTAATTCAGTAGCTGGTATTTGACCTTTTATTCACAATAAATATAAAAAGAACCCACCAAAATTGCTTTCTTCTTTTCTTTTCTTTTCTTTTCTTTTCTTTTCTTTTCTTTTCTTTTCTTTTCTTTTCTTTTCTTTTCTTTTCTT